>NW_026853287.1:0-45715 GCF_026571515.1 Ruditapes philippinarum
ACTTAACTGGAGTTTAAAGGCGGTTTTTTAAATGTTCAGTATTTATGTTTACTTTTAATTTTTGTTAAAGCTCTCTTATAAAAAGTTGGCAAAATTGTTCATTAAGTTAAGATAACCATGAAAACATTTTTGCTTGTTATTTTTACATGTTTCATAAATTTCTTTTTTTTTTCAGTGAAAATGATGTCACACACGCTATTGGGCGCTACAAACGCTACATATCCTCCGGACAGACGAGGGGTGCTGAAAGAAGGTCATATCTTAAAGCATCACACCTCAAAATTCGTGCTAATTCTCATGGATATCTAAAAGTATAACTTTGTGAAGTAGCTAAAAGGCAGCAATTTATACATTACTGACAATCATCAAAGGAGGTCAAAATATGCAAAATGGCACTAAATGTTTTAGAAATGCTGTAGAAATATAGTTAAAGTACTGAAAATCTGTCATAAATTGCTTGAAACATTATTATCAGAATCTTTTAACTTTTCTTAAAATTATAATACTTTCATTGTTTTATTTGATAAGGCAAACTTTGATAGAAATGTGCATACATTGTTTTGTTCTTTAATATTTGTACATGTTTTCTTAGTTTCATTTATGTCATTGTTTTTGTAATACTTTTTGTTTTGTAATTAACTTATTTTATGTTTTATTTTGTTTAATTTATGAAAAAATTTTAACCTTGCAGAATTTACTAAAATTGTATGTATCAGCTTAAAATTGCAACTTTTATCTTAAATTA
Organism: Ruditapes philippinarum; assembly: GCF_026571515.1. NCBI lineage: Eukaryota > Metazoa > Mollusca > Bivalvia > Venerida > Veneridae > Ruditapes > Ruditapes philippinarum. Next base: position 746 of record NW_026853287.1, read on the forward strand.
AAAAAGCATGAAACATATTTTTGCTTTTATTTTTCTGTTATACATTTCATTTGAGGGAAAGTTACTTAATAGAATGAGTTACATTAACTTAGATCAAATCAGGATTAGCCAGAAAATATTTATGACGTGGTGAAACAAAAAGGATTAGGGGAATGATCAGATGAAGGTCAGAAAATGATTAGATTTAGGGCAGAAAAGGGTTAATATTTAGGTCGGAAATGGTCAGATTGAGGTCGGAAAATGGTTAGAAACTGGTTAGATTTAGGTCGGAAAATGGTCAGATTGAGGTCGGAAAATGGTTAGATAATGGTCCGATTTTGGTCAGAAAAAGGTTAAATAATGGTTAGATTCTGACGTCTACCTGACGTCAGATTATTACGTCAAAAAAACTTTCAAATCCAACCGTTTTTCCGACCGTCATCCGACGTCAGAACCTGACTTAAATCTGACGTCAGCATGACGTCTTGTGTTTGCTGGGTAGTATACATTTATAATTACACAAGTATCAATAACCGATCATGCCATATATGGTAAGAGTAACTTAGCAACAAAGAAGTCACGTGATCAGTTGCGTGTAATATTTTGTTAGCTAGTTATCAATATGACTATTTTCTGAAGTGAAAACATAATTTTAAGACTGTTTAAAAGTGATTGTTTGTGGATATTCACAAAGTAAGAATGCATTCACTTTAAATACAGGTACGTGTAAAAATTTTCCCTCACTTTTCTATCTTAAAGTCAAGAGTCTCTAGAAGATAGCAAAAATATAATCTACCATCATAATAATATTTCAAAACCTCTCTTTGAAGGCATAACATTGATGAATGCAATCGAAATGCCGCTTTAAATTTTTTTATTTATTGAAATATAAGCTTCTGAAATAATCCGTTTTGTTCTAGTTTTCGGGGTTTATTTCTTCTGCTTTTACTTGAGGAAATGTTAGAGTGTCTGTTTAATGATTTGATAATGACAATAATTACTAGATTAATAAATAAATACTTTAAAAACAATTCACCAAAACAAATAGAAGAAAAAAAACAAAGAAAAGGAGAAAAATTGAGAGCAATTAAAACAAAGCAAATACTAGTACATGTCGTTGGCAATTGCGATCTGGTTTTATAAATTATCAGGCCGAACAGAATGTACAAAAAATAAAATAAAACAACAACAACAACAAAAAACACAGCGCCAATGGGTGTAAGGCTTGAGAAAGTGATTAGCTCACCAAAGCACTATGGTTCTTAAGATGAAGAATTGTAATACCCCAATGTCCGGCTTCCATCACTATATATTTTACATATCTTTAATTGCTTGGCCACGCGTGATGAAACTATATTGGTGATCCTCGATAAAAATGCTCAAATGTTATTGGTCCGTTAAACAGGATTATTACTGGAGCTACAAATAGATCTAAAAATGTATCCATAGGAGACGTATGCCACCACACTCTACTGTTAGTCTATTGACATACAACAAGACTGTATGTCTGACGGACAGTAAAAGGAAAAAAACTACAATCAAAACCGACATTCATAAACTAAAACAAAATACACTTAAGTAAAAATATGAAGCGACATCTTTTACCGACGAATATAAATTATGTGTACACAGGGACATTTAAAACAACATGTAGGATACAAATATTCAACATACATGAGATTAAACAAGAGCCGGTTTGAACCGGATGATGCCACCGAATAGGTTTTAAACACAGAAAGTACAACACTCGTAGGTTCATAGCTTTGTCCCGGACAAAGTTCAAAGTGCAATAATTCCAAAATTAGGCAAAGCAGATTCACTGTGCTTTGCACTGCACTTCTACTGAATGAGATATATCTACCGGCTTAGAATCTTGTTGTTACTATTGTAGTTTCACAGCACTTAAAGTCTCGGAAAAAGTTCATAGTGTAAAATTGAAAAAGGACATTAACTCCAAAAATAGGCAAGACGGAGTAACGGTGTTTTTGCACTGCATATTTACACAAAGAGATACATCTACCTACAAAGCTTTACGTCAATATCTCTTATAATCTTAGATTTATTGCCGAACATAATAAAAAGTTGAACAAAGAATAACTCCAAATTAGGCAAGGCAGAATTACGGTTCTTTTGCATTGCACTTCTACCCAATGAGGTCTATCTACCTGCAAAGATTCTTGTTCATATCTCGTTAAGTGTCAGAGTAATGTCTTGTACAAAGTTTAATGTGTAGAAATGAACAGAGGAAAATAACTCAAAATTAGGCAATGGAGAGTTATAGCACTGCATATCTGCAGAATTACGGTTCTTTTGCATTGGACTTCTACCCAATGATATATATTATCCTACAAATTTTCTTGTTGATATCTCTTATGGTTTCAGAGCTAAGTCCCGGACAAAGTTCAAAGTGAAAAAAAAGAACAAAGGGCAATAATTCCAAAATGAGGGAAGAAAAAGTTATGATTTTTTTGCATTTCACTTCTACCCAAATACATTTATATACCTTCAAAGTTGCTTGTTGATATCTCTTACGATTTCAGATCTAGGTCCCGCACAAACTTCAAAGTGAAAAAAAATGAAAAAGGAAAAAGGACAATAACTCCAAAATAAGGGAAGGCAGAGTTATGTTTCGTTTGCACAGCACTTTTACCAAATGAGATATATCTACCCACAAAGTTTTAAGTTTATATCTCTTATAGTTAAAAATGTAGAAATGAAAAGGGCAATAACTCCAGAATAAGGGAAGGCAGACTTTCAGTTCATTTGCACTTCACTTTCATTTAATAAGATCAACATACCTATTTTCTTGTTGATACCTCTTATGGTTGTAGAGCTATGCTCCGGACATAGTTCAAAATAAAACACGGGTTTTCAGGTTATGCTCCGAAAAAGATTTTTCTAAAAGAGGAGATAATTCAAAAACAGGCAAAATAGAGTAATGATTCTTTAGCACTGCACTCCGTCTCAATGCCCTTTACCACTGTGTGCAGTTTAAAAAATTATCTCTAAGGGCTTTCAGGATATGCTTCGGACAAGATTTTTCTAAAAGGGGAGATAATTAAAAAACGGGGCAAAACAGAGTTAAGGTTCTTTGGCACTGCACTCTGTGTGCAGTTTAAACAAATAAAGTCCAAGGGTTTCCAGGTTATGCTCCTGATAAAATTTTTCTAAAAGGGGAGATAATTCAAAACTGGGGCAAAGTAGAGTAATGGTTATTTGGCAATGTACTCCGTCTCAATGCCCTCTATATACTCTGTTAAGTTCAAACAAATTATCTCGAAGGTCTTTAGGATATGCTTTGGACAAATTTTTCTAAACGGGGAGACTATTTAAAAACGGGACAAAATAGAGTTATGTTTTTCGGCACTAAAAGAGATAGCAGGTCATTTTTCGGCCAAAGGCCGTCTGAAATCAGTTTGACTTTCTGTAAAGTGACGGGAAAACCGAATGTGATTAGAAATTTTCATTTTTCATTCTTAAATCAATTTTAAAGAATAGTTCTTGCAATTCTAAAATAAAATTTTAAGGATGATTGTAAAGGATGGCTTTTGCCATTATAAAATAGTTATAGAATAAAATGTATAGGATAGTTGTTTAACTTTCTAGTTAAATTGCTCTGACATTTAAGTTCTGCTTAACTATTACTTTATTTGCAATATTTTAGAATTATGTTATTCTTTTAAATTATACTGCCAAAAAACGCAAATGATTACAAAGGTATAAAGTCATACGTAAAACAAGTCAAAGGTACATAAATGAATACCGTAGAATAGAAATTGCTCTGATTTTAAGAGGCATCTATATCAATATGCTTATAATTTAATTTCTATGTTTACAAAATGTTTTATTTTTCTTAGCTACAAGAACCTATGATGTCATTGTTATGCAAGTATTGCTGACATTTCTATATGTATCGAAAACTTAGAAATAGCATATGCACTTTAACCAGTTTTACTTCGACCGAGTATCTTTTTAACGATACTTTTCATTTACTCTTCATACATGTATAAATGTTGAAGATTTCTATTTGTTTACATTAAGCTCGTTCAATTACCAACTTGCCCCTTACATTTTTACAATGAAACAATGATAACAATGATAAAGCTTGAGTTGTCATTTCACTGACACTTATAGATCTGTATAAATGCCGGGTTTCAGAAAGAGTTTTTATTGTTACGAAACTGTTTAGCATTTTGAACTAGAGTTATCACTAATTGTGATTAATTCCCCCGCAAGACTACTTCTGAAATGAGGAAATTACTAGAAACAGAATACCTTGTAAATGAATTTAAATAGAGTTATGGTTGTGGGCATTTAAAGATAGTTTTGGTTCTTGTACGTTGCATTTCCTTTCACTGTGGTTGACCATTGATGAAGTTTTATTGAATTCTGAACATTAGTTTTTTAAGTTATGCACCGGAAAAGAAATAGAAACAAAGGGCAATTACTCTGCAAATAATGAAGATATATTTATTGTTATTGTACACTGCACTTTCTCTCATTGCGCTTGACAATTGTATGAAGATGTATTGAATTTCAACAACTAGTTTTCAAGTTATGCCTCGGACAAGAAAAAGTAGCAGAGGGCAATAACTATGTCATAAGTCTAAACACAGTTATGGTTCGTGTGCATTGCACTTCATCTCACTGCGCACAACCATTGTATGAAGTTGCAGTGAATACCAACCATTAATTTTCAATTTATGCTCCGGACAATAAAAGGAACAAAGGACAATAACTATGTAATTAGTCCAAATAGAGTTATGGTTCTTGAGCACTTCATTTCACTGTGCTTGACCATTGTATGAAGTTGCATGGTATTCTAACCATTAATTTGCAAGTTATGCTCCGATAAATAAAGAGTAACAAAGGAAAATAACTCTAAAATGATTTAAAAAAGAGTTAAAGTTCTTATGCACTGTTCTTCCTCTCAATATACTTGACCATTGTACGGACTTCTATTGAATTCCAATCAGTAGATTTCATGTTATGCTCTGCGACAAGGAAAAGTAACAAAGGGCAATGACTCTATAATCACTCTGGATAGAGTTATGGTTCTTGTGCACTGCATTTTCTCTTATTTTGTTTAATCACTGTATGAAGTTGCGTTGAATACCAACCATTAGTTTTCAAGCTATGCTCCAGACAAGGGAAATGCAACGTAAAAGTAACAAAGGGCAATAACTATATAATTATTTAAGATAGAGCTATGGTTCTTGTTCACTGCACTCCCGTTTATTATGCTTGATCATTGTACGAAGTTGTTTTGAATTTCAACAAGTACTTTTCAATGTTCTTGACCATTGTATGAATTTGTATTGAATTACAACTAGTGGTTTTCAAGTTATGCTCTGGACAAGAAAAAAGCAATGGAAAAGTAACAAAGAGCAAAACTAATAATAATAATTACTATGGATAGAGCTATGGTTCTAATGCAATACACTTCCTCTATTTGTGCTTGTCCATTGTATGAAATTGTTTTGAATTCCAACCAATACTTTTCAAATTATGATTCGGACAAGGAAAGGTATGAAAGGGCAATGACTCTTAAAATAAAGTTATGGTTCTTATGCACTTCACTTCCTCTCAATGTGCTGAGCCATTGTATGAAGTTGTATTTCAACTAGTTCTTTTCAAGTAATGCTCAGGACAAGAAAAATGCAATGGAAAAGTAAGAAAGGGCAATAAATCTGTAATTACTTTAGATAGAGTTAAGGTTCTTGTGCACTGTACTTCCTCTTTTGTGCTTGACCATTTTATGCAGTTATTTTGAATTCTAACCAGTACTTTTCAAGGTATGCTCCGGACAAGGAAAAGTAACAAAGAACAATAACTCTTTAATTTGTCAAAAGAGTCATGGTTTTTGTGCACTGCACTTTCTCTCAATGTGCTTTACCATTGCATGTAGTCTTTAAGTTATGCTTGTCATATATACGTGTCAGTTTCATGCAATGGTGTACTCCCTTATCAAAACATATAATTCTGTCATCCAGTTGTTAAGCACCTGCCTAGGTGCTGCAAAGATCTTTATCTTATGGCTTGAACATTAAAAAGGCAAATTTTATTGGCATATTAACTTTACAAATGTCTCAGAGTCACTAATAGTGGCGAACAGGTGTGTTACGCAGTACAATATATAATGAGGAAAGAAAAAAGATATTTATTATTGTGACATGTGCATAGCCAATAACAGATAATAAGCATAAATGTATGTTTATAGCACACGGCCCAAAGGGCCTATAAGCCACCAATTTATTGTATCACAGATACCCCTAACACACCACCACATTCATATACATGTGCATCTTTCAGTAATATATATTTTTATTACAGTAATTCATTGACATCTATTAAATTCTTCCTGAATATGTCTTATTTCTAAAAATCGGAAAATAACAGGATGTACCGACAATGCGACCTCTGCTGTTATAATAGGAATACAAAATACTGCAACTCGCATTATGCTAACCGCCAACTGCTTAGAGCGTACTGTAACATGCGACTATAATATTGCTATCGCTGTCATTTGTGTTGTCGATGCGCACTGATCTTGTATTGCATTATATTTGTAATCAGTGAATATATTGAAGCATATGAATGACACCAAATCCGCCAAGTATTGATCAAAATCAATTATTTATTGTGAAATAGTGTCGACAATGTAAGTGGCAGATTTAAATAACAAATTAAAGGTATTTACAGGAACTTACCATTTTACATCTAGTTATATCAAGAACAAGCAAAGAATGTTATCTTTAACACCGAATATAATACGCTGTCCTTAAAAAATATGCAATTAAACATATAGCATATTAAAATATGTGAACTTGATGGTATGAAGTTGCAACTAAATGATAGTGCATTCAGTAATCATAATGCATGATTGTATTCAGCAAAACGTAGGTTTCCATTGTCATATAGAAGAATGGAAGCGAGTCCAAATATTATCAAGCAAAATGGAATAAATGCACTAATTCTGTTCCATATAGTATATATACAAGTTCAAATACTTGTTTATTGAATTAATTAACACTTATTGACATTGAGTATTTTTCAAAACCTTAACATTCAACAAATTGATAAGTCATACAGTGAACCAATATATATACATACATGTACATAAATAACACAATTGATAAACAAAACCGCAGGGAGAAACTAAAAAAGAGGAAGAAAAAAGGAAAAGAAGCTCATAAATATGAAATATATGCCTGTATTAACTATAATAAATAAATTGACTTTAGTTTAAATAATTGTTGATGAGTTTTTGAACGAATCTCCAAATCATTATGTTATGTTTTGCTTTTATTGTACACGTTATTGTAATACAAAGTAAAAAAAAAGTTTTTGAAATGAAATGCATTTTCAAAGTCAATCATAACTAACAGTCTAGGCATTTTTATTGTTCTTCTAAATAATTCACTATATCATAGAATAATCGTGTATTCTCTCCAATAAATCTACCTTTGCAAATCCTGTCTGGAATGGGTTTTTTTAAATATTTTTTTTTGTTTTTGTTTTTTTCGGAATACAAGTAATTATACCTTGCTTTTGGGTAAGAGTCAATGCTCCTTTAATAATAAAACACGTTAAAGCTTCTGACAAATTAATGTCGAAATTGTTTCCATATACACCTTTTCATGTTCCATATTCTTAAGTGTTTCTTAAAATTCCTCAAAGATAAAGAAACTTTCTAATAAAACTGCTTGTTTTCTGCTCAATTGTGGGACAATTATGTTGCCAAAGAACTCTTATGAGACGTATCAGCTTTTGTAGATCTATAAAGTGTTTCATAAAATATTTATTTTTCTTCCAAAATTTCTGACTGCTCATATATAACATTAGCTTTTTTCCCCAAAAAAAAAAAATAAATAAAAAAAAAAATAGGAAAATAAAAAAAAATATTTTGATTTATGAAGTAAAGTTAAACTTTTCAAACTTACAAAATTATTTCACGAGAAATTACCTTTGATATCTACTTGTCTTATAGTTTCCAATTCTTTTTGCAAGTTTGATAATCTAATTTTTCCTGCATCATTTGTATCTTTTTAAAATCTGTAATCTGTGATTAATTCTTGATGTGATTTTTTACTTTTTTAAACTGGCATTAGAAACATTTATTTGTTCTCTTATTCCCATAAAAAAGTTCTTTAAAATACTGGTCATCAATAACAAATGAAAAGTGATTATTGCTAATATTTGCAATGTAAAATATTGTTTATTTTATATTTATTCAAAAATACCTTTAATAGACAAGTTTTCTTTATTCGGATATTACTCTGTTCTTTATAACAATGACTTGTTGTTAAAGAGTGCTATATATTAACAGGGCTTTTTTCAGAGGTGTCCACTAACACAAGTTTTACTGTATGTACTTAGCAACATTGTTATAGAGGTCATGTCTATTAAAGGTTTACTTGATAAAAGATTATACTGTACAGTTTTGAGGCTGCTTTAGTGTTAATAAATTCCTCAATTATATTGATTATATTGTCATATATATCAAACTTGATACGCTTATCGTATGTCGTAAGTCCAAACAGAGAGCAATTGACCCTACCTTATATCATAACCATAAGTTTATGACACTATTTCGTTATCGATTTTCGATTATACTTGATTATAACTTTCATACTTTTATTATTAAGTTCAAGTAAGACTGGCCTAATATTTCTTTTCTTGGATGAAATTCTACGCATATCCACTATATCTTCGTTATTCAGTATCATTTTTGCATCTGGTTGCAAGATGGCTCTAAAGTGTTTGCCAGTTTCTCATTATCTTCATCCTTGTCTTCTGGTTATTTCCACATTGTTCTTGCAGAATATTATTTGATCTTCTGTTGGCCTCAGTACTTACATTATAATTCCTGCTAACATTCTCTTCTATTTCACTAATTTTCTGATTCGTTCTATTTTCAAAATCTTTAAGTCTGTCTTCTACTTTTTTTATTTTCAAATTCTAGAGAACTTTATCTTTCACTCATTACCAATGTTCTATCTTGTACTGTACTATCAATCGTTTCAATCAAATTTTATTCTAAAGATGCAATAATGTTATTAATTAATTCCTCTTTTACATCTTCTTGGCACCGTTTTGAGATCACCCCTTAAGTCACTTATTGTGCTTGTCATAGCCACTATCTGTACCTGTTAACTATCAAGGTCCTTCATGTTTGTGGTAGTAAAGTAACTATACTTATATTTTCATATCTCTAGCAATACTGTTACTATGATTCGGTAGAAATGTCTTTGGTGGAAGCTAAATACCAAGTTTTTCACCTGAGAATTTCAAATTAGTCTGCACCTTTTTAGTCTGTGTTTTAACAGTACTCAGATTTATGTTGTTATCCCTTACATTTGTAGCTAAATATCAAGTTTGAAAATGTAAATGACCCCTCTCTGTAAAAATACAATTACTAAACTCATATATAGTGCTGCAAATTCATAGGTTAAAATGACAACGAAGTCGTCTATCTCAGCCAACAGCAAGTTTTATATACCAAATTGTTCGTCTAGGTCTGTAGTTTCCGGAATGAATATTCACTTGGCTAAAGTCCCGGTGCGAAAACTTGGAAAATTTCCCGAAAGTCAAAAAATGGCCGCCCAAAACCCTAAAAAAATTTTAGAATATTTAAACCGGGTTTCCTCATATTTTTTTACCCCCTTTTGTATTTTCAAAATGAAAATTTTTGGGCCCAAAGGGAAAAAGCCGTTTTAAGGCTTTTAATTTCGAAGAGGTTTAAAAAACCCTTTGGAAGAAAAAAAGATTTGCTTTTTTTCCTTTTTTACACATAAATATGCCCAAAAAAAATGGTAAACTAAAAAAGGGGTTTTTGCTAAAAGATGCCCCCTTGGGCTAAAGTTAAAAAGGGGAAAAAAATTTAAATACTTATTTTTTTATTCCCTTTTATTGTAATATACTCATGGGGGTAATGCCCTTTTAAAGTTTTTTTATATCAAAATGTTTTAAAAAATCTTTTGTTTTTTTTTAATTTTTAAACAGTAAGACATATAAAATGGGAGGTGCTACATTAAAATAGTTTTACAATGTAAGGTTGTAACTTGTCCTTATTTGTTCTATCAATTATTTTCCCCTGTTTTGTGTTTACTTGTCAAATTATAGCTTCTTTGGTGCAGTCTTTGTAACAGATTAACATAATTAACAAGGAATATGATGATTTGGTTCTAATTATTTAATGAATAACTGTTCAAATCGTACCCACCCACTATTTTTAGTTGATGCGAATAAAAATCTAGACAAAGTCTGACCCCTGGATTATACTGATTATATGGAATGACAATATTTACATAAGTTTATTTTGAAAGATACCATTAGAGGTTCCTTGTAAGATCTAATAATCTATCAAAAATTGTGAAACCAATTTAATAAGCATGACTTTGTTGTAAGTTCACTTAAGGATTTGAACAGTATGCAAAAGAAAACTCATTCATTTATTTATATGTTTACACACCTTTTCTATGTCAAATGAAATGTATTTTACTTTTTAAAGTCTCTTGAATTGACTAAACAGTCATTTAAAAAGTTTGATATTTTTATCTACATGTATCATTACTATAGGCTTCAAACACGCATAGAAGTCGGATAAAACATAATGTTTCTATGAAAATCATTCAGCTTGGCATTATTATTGTGTTTGTGGTATTTTAAATTCCTTCTATTTGACCCTTTTCGAGTTGTGTGATTCTAGTATTCATATTTGAATAGTGTATAATAGCACTTTGGATATGATGTCTGCTTTTAAAGAGATTGTCTTTTGACCTTTAATCCCGTTTTATAAATCCATTTATTTAGTTTAGTTTCGCCCATTGTTTTTTTTTACTTGGATACAAAGCATTTTACATTGAAGAAACCATGGTCACTTTTGTAATACATCTTTGGAAGTTTCTTCATTTCCTTTAAAGGTGAACCAGATAATGTAAAGTTGAGAATTTTGCTTAAGCCGGTGCAGTCTGACCAGGCTCTATACAGGTGGCTGACAAACTTTAAATATTCATATTGATATCCCTAAAATTGACAATTGACAATCCCAAAAATGGAAGTGGGACAAGTCCATTTAAAATATTCAGCATGTTCAGGGTAAAACACCAAGCTTGCGGTACGCCTTAAAATAACTGGTCATAGCCTCTTAAAAAATGCTAATAATAATTACTATGACCCATGATCATAGGAAGTTTATAAAATATAGAGAAATAAAGAATCCCTAAAGAATGCACAAAACGTCAAAATTGAAAATATTGCAGTCTCGGATTGATTGAGTCTGATCAAGGACGGTACTGTCATGTGCAAACAACCGTCCACACCCCATAGCACCGGCTTGTTTTCCTTGTCAGTTACAAATTATTTATCATTTTAGTGATTAGCCTGTCCGTGCTTTGTCGTGTGCCCCGTCCTGTTTTTGTTTGGGGTCCGCATGGGCTCCTTGCCACTGGTTCTTGTTGCAGGGTCATGTGGGGGTTGGGTTCATTGTGCGCTGCATTTCCTTGTTGATCTTGTTTATCATATTTTAAGCAGAATGCAACATTTAATCATGGTTATGGTGAAATTTTGAATTTAAAAACATTCGCAGATGGAACCTTCAATGTGACACGTTAGTTTCATTCCATGAAAAGCGACGTTTGGTCCCCAAGTAAAAGAATGCGCGTGCCCTTAACGAGAAAACAATGGGCGAAACTAAATAAAATGATATTTTGAAAGGGGATCACAGGTAACGAAGCCTGCATATCACAAATAAGCTGTCATCTCCACAGAAAACAGGCTTGCTAATACGTAGTCGTAAAAGAGTTTTTAAAGTACCATTAAATTTTGAAATATATCTGAATTACGATGATAGAACTTTGTAAAATATTTACGTAACTTATAATAGCGAAAGCCTTGTTGAAGAAGAAATAAATTGCGTTCATTAAAATCGTACACAATACATCAGACCCTGGCAAATCTAATTAACTTAGAAATATATACCCCATATATGATGTTGCATAAAGTACATGTGAACAGTTAACGATATTTAAAATCTTTTATCATAGATTTTAAGTACTATGTTATTGTTTATAATAGAAATGTTTAAATCTAAAAAGGATGAAGAGTTTGTTTTATTTATTTTAAATTCACTTGGATATACATGTATTTAAGATTCCTTTTGATCTAGTTTGATCAAAATTACGATTATTCATGTTAAGAATATCATTAAGGTAGCAGGACGTTTTTAATGCAATGTATAACTTCCAGTTGTGAGTTAGGGGAGGGACTGAACATAAAATATCTCCCGTAACAATATAAAAGTAACTAAGCTATCAGGTGCCACTTACATGTCATTGGCATAATGATTGTAAAAATCAGGAAAAGAGAAGTTCCTTTGAGGGCAATAAAACAAGGCAAAGTTGATAATCAAGACTCGGTTTGATGGGTCTGTTCATGAGAGACAATGCAATTTGCAAAATCTCTCACACCTCTTAGTACCGGCTTTATAGTGTTCAATCCTCAACTTCAAACGTTCTGCAATCAATGATGCTGAAGGGCCAAGCCGTCCGATTAGCTCAATAGAAAAACCGTTGGCATGTGAATTGGGCGACCTGAGTTCAATTCCCGGACGGTGCAAAACACTTTCATTGTGATTGATCATGAAATCTTTTCTACGGTCATTCACACTGTACCTCTGCTCTGGAATGTACAGAAGTTTCTGTTCCTTGCGAAAGTGCAGGCAAATAGTACTGGTAAACTGCTTAACAGCCGGCCAAGGAACGGTGCAGTGGCTGAAATGTGCTCTGATAAATTCAATTTGGCTTATTGTATTTATCCGGAGTGAAAACTACAAACACCACCACCACCATCCCGATGGACCTATTAATATAACACTGAATTTAGGTTAAGTGCAAACACATGTTTGTTTGAGCCTGTACTGGAAAGTGCAAGTTACGGTATACCCCCCCCCCCCTCAGCACCTATTATTACTATCAAGTATCCGTCAGGGAAATGTTTAGCTATTGTCATCCTATTGAAAGCTTTTCAGAATTCCTCCCATGAATTCTCAGTGCTTGATAGTTAAAAAATGGGACATGATATTGTAAAAATGCTTAATACAGTGACCTCCTCCTGTACACATGTTGAGAGATGGTGAAAAAGTGTGCAAGGTCTCAAAGCGATATGTCGATGGAATTTAAGTGGTACGCAAACTTCAACGTAAAGTCGAATAAGGGGCATAATTCTGTCAAAATGCTTGATAGGGTCACCTCCTCCTGTGTACAAAATGGGGGAATGATGATGAACAAGTGTGCACAGTTTCAAATCCAGATGTGAATAGAATTTGAAAATATTTGAGGTGGTACGCAAACTTTAATGTATATTCAAAGTTGAAAAGGGCAAAATTCTCCTCTAGTAATCAGGTTGGGGGGATGGTGATAAACAAGTGTGCAAGTTTCAAAGTCATATGTCAATGAAATTTGAAAATATTTGAGGTGATAAGCAATCTTTAACGTAAGTGGGTACCCCGACGCTAGGGACTAGGATAGTTCTCCTTAATCGTCGAACAGTCGAGCTAAAATGAAAATGCCCTCATACATGTAATTTTTATTTTCAATTCACTTACTATATAATATACTATTATAATATTGATAATTCAGATCTAGTCTAGCAGGCAAGTTTCTTACTGTAAAATGTATTACCTACCCATTTCAAATGTTCAAAAATTACATTTTACATTTTTATGTATATATTATATCCGTCATCAATAATGAAAAAACTCTAAATATGGTTCAATTGTAAATTATCATACGTTAAGGCAATGCCTTAAAACAAGAGCTGCATGTCGGACAGCACGCTCGAATATTCAAAATCAACAGCCTGCACAATAAAGAAATTCTCTTATTTATGAAGTAGTATAATTCTTTTGAAAATAAAAACATGTTAGAGAGAAGATACCTACAATAATGATCTCAAAAGACGTGTTTAGTGCATTACCTCAATGGTTGTGGAGATAAATCTTGTCCCGAGAAATTCTTAAAAGGGATATGATTATTTCCAAATCAATGCTTAGGTTGTGGGTCTTGAACAGTGAATCAGAAATCACATTTGAAGTCTAAAAAAGAATATTTATGGCTTACGAGAAACAAACTTGCAAACAAATCCTTAACCAAGGGATAGCACAAGATAAACGTGATTACCAAATTACAGGTCAGTAAATTAGTTCCTTATTCTGTGCATAAAACATTTAAAAGAGATATTTCATTATTTAGACACGCATGCAGGGCATTATCTATGAAAAGCAAGTTGTCTCATCGCCAACCAATTAAACTTTTTTTGTTTTTTTTTTTAATATCACTTTCCATTATAACATAAAACAAAGAAGTATTTAATTACAGTTGACCTCAGTTCGTAATACCCCCACCTACTTTGAATATAGGTTTAGATCAATAAAATACATTTATGGCAGAGTTAACTTATTCTAAAGATGTGTAGATACATTTTTGAAGCTGTATTAAATGAAATTATGAATGTTATTCAGTTTAAACAAAAATGAACTAATAATTTACACGTAATAAGAAAAGGTCATCAAGATTGCAACATATTTTTCTCTTCTTTCGTTCAAATTAGGCGATTAAAACTAGAAAAAATGCAATAAAGTCAGAATTTATAACATGAGTTAGTTAAAAAATAAATAATTTCATGTTACATTTCAATTGATTTACAAAACTGAGAAAATAAATTAGCCAACGTAAATATACTAGAATATTTAGGGATTTGGCGGCCATCTTTGACGCCAACTTGGATATTTAAGCTTCGCATCGGGGTTGGGTGAAATGAATATCCATTCCAGAAACTACAGATGCAGACGGCAATTTTGGTGTTGGCTGACATAGACCACTTACCCCTCTAAATAGGCTAGTAAAATATGCTAATTTGCAGCACTAATACATGTAATAGACTTTTATGGTTAATCTCAAAATCATTGTATGTTAACAAAATAAAAATAAAACGAAGAAAATTAATGTTAGAACTGATAAATAAAGAATATCTGCTAAAATTGAATAACTATCAACTACGTAATTTTTACTCCATATTCAATGTATCATAATGTTGCTTTTGAACCTAAAACAACCACTCTCACATATCTATTTTTATGCATCTAAATGAATTTTAGAACGTTAGAACAGCAATCAGCTAAACATTACTGCTTAATAGCACGAAGCCTCAAATATTAATATATAAATAAAAATTAACATGCAGGGTTACACTAACGTGCTATAAAGGTAGAATTTATAATGTGATATCATAATATAACTGTATTCGAATTGTAAATAAAAAAACTAAGGAGAGTTTTCTTGTCTTCGTTGTTGAAATTAGAAGCACTTGTCAAGCCAAAAATATCAAAACATCTAATTACTTGGAAATTTAAAAGTGATACGCCTAGTTATAGAGTTTAGCTTTGAACTATACATGCACACTCATTTTATTTAATGCATATTACTTAAAGGGAAGTAACCTCAATAGTTATGTGCATAGTACGTACAGCAGTTATGTCACCTTAGTAATATTTAACGTGTAGATAAAAATATCGATCTTATAACATTTAAGCAACTATCACATACATTGTGGTTTGAGCATTTTTGGGACAAGATAAAATCTCAACACATGCTCGTACATTTATAATTAACTAGACGATTTATACATGTCTTGTCCGACTAGTATCATAGTAACGTTTTTGAAATGTTTATCATGCTGTAATTTTAAACCGTTCCAACGTTTGATTTTGTAAATGTTGACCTTAATTATAAACATAAACGTTCACTGGTTGCAAGTAGATCAGTTGGTTGCAGGAAGAACAGTTGTGCGCTTGGTATGTTGATTTTATTCTGACATCAGTTGCTGCACAATATGTCATAGAAAATTTTGTCTATAAAAATACACTAAAATAGAATCATAATTTGGTAATCCGGTTTATAACTGACATTTATATTGAATGTTCTACCTGCATCACGCTGTCCTGCTCGAAACATGTTAACGGGTGTGATAATAGGTGTGTTTATTTTTGTGTCAAGTTAAATATAACAACTTTTAGGTCACATATATCTCATGAAAACTACAAATTTTACTTTCATGTAAATTTAACAACTGTAAACAAATATGGTGATGTTTTTATACCCGTTTTGTGTGGGAGTGTGGCTTGTAAATTTTTAATTGTATTATCACATTTATAAATATATTTTCATTCAGACTGACCTATTTCAAAAATGCTATAATGGAAAGTGAGGAACTGGATTCAGATCTGTTTGCAAATTGGGTGCGAGGCTCAAAAGGTCTAGAATACTTACAGGAAGGTCTTCAAGAATTTGTTGGAGAAAAGGTACTACAATGTCGTGATAATACTCTTCAAAACATAACATTGAAATTACCATCTGGATCACCACAACAGTGTAACCAATGTACGGAAAATAATCTTTCTCCAGATCATTTCAACTCTTCGAAGGCATGTAGCAGGGGCACATGTTACCAAAACAGGCCCACCAACTGTTTTGGAAGCAGACCAGTCGGACGTAGGAAATGCCCTGATGGCATATGTAGTAAATTTTACGATGCAATTATAGATGAGCATGTATTTAAAGACCCATTATGGAAGAACACTGATCCAAGTACGTGGTGTTCGGATCCTCATGGGTGGAGTTATGCAAAGTGTTTCCAAACAATTAATGGTCCAGGAACATCAGCCAAAGATACAGATGCAGCTGGTCTGCTCAGCATAATTATAAACAACAGGTCAATACAAAACTTTGTGACCAGTATTAATCCTACCAGTTCGTTTCATTTGGTAAGTACAGGAAACGATCAATAATAAATATACATGTATAAAATATATGATATCATCCAACAATTTCTATAATTACTGAATAGACTAATTGTTTAAAAGTATCATATACTCAGTTTATAACCTTAAATAAATAAAATCATTTTGCTTGATATCCAAAAAGGTAAAGATTCAAATATGGATACGAATTGCAGAGTTTTTTCAGTATAAGATTAGACGTATAAAACTCATTTAAGTATCTATTAAAACCAACAAAATATCCCTTTACCACATATTTACAAAGAAAACAAAGAACGAAATAATAATGCGAATTATGTGTTATGATTCCCCTTTTACATACATGTACGTATAATACAATTTCTTTCAGGCGAGAGACATCCGAAATAAGCTCTTGCATAGCCCCAAGCTTGAAATCGACGAAACAACACTATATTCTTATTTGGACGTGTTCATTGTAGTTCTTCAAGATCCAAAGTGTCTGGTTAATGATGAGGAGTCAAAGAAAGCTATTGATAAACTAACACAGGTATATAATATTATTATACAATTTTAAAGCACAAATCAAATTTATTTATGTGATAAATGAGTATCTGCTTTGTTTTCAAGTGCTCGTTGAACCACTTAATGGGTGACATCCGGATGTATTTGAGCTACTTCGGTATACTACTCTGAAATAACGACTGATTTACAAAGAGTAATGGAAATATGATATAAATTACACTAAGCTTATACACGATACCTTGTCTTGCATGCAAAGTTGTCTCAAAATGGTACTACAATGGTATTGATCAAGGGGCAAGACATTTGGAAGCAACTACAAAAAAGAAAAATCATAAGCAAGGTCATTGTTGCTAAAGTAGAACAAAAAACAAGTTAACAAAGTACATAGCTTATTTGGAAAAAACTGGTCTATGATTGTTATTTGACTCCCTGGGGTCAAGGTATGGTCACTGGTAATAAAAAAAAAGATATTTTTTTTTTCATATTAATAGCTAGAGTTAGAAACTAAGTATATATTAATCACTTTGTATATCAAAACGATATATGATGGAATAAAGAAGTTGATTCAAAATTGAATATGAAGAACAATTTAAATGATGTGTACTGTGTTAAATTTGACCGACAAATTGACATTCCGAATAACTGTTCTTTGATAAAGAGATTCTTTTTTCCCTTTGTTGATAAAGAAACTTCCTTTAGAGCCATATTAAAATTTCTCAAAAGTTATGAAAAACTTTATTAATTTTTCTGTCGTTGGTCAAAATTCTCACAGTGAAGTAATTCAGTTTGTGTATGTGTATGTGCGCGAACGTGTTTGTATGTGTGCGTGCGTGCGCGTGTGCGTGTTCTTAGATACAAATAAAGATTTGTTTGCAAATGATTTAATACTTAGCGAATATGATAATATTCAATGTAAGCTTATAAAAACTGATTCATGTTACAATAGAAATGTATGTTAAAACTATGACATACTTATTTATTTTGATAACATATATAAGGTTGTTAGTATAAAAGTGTTTTAATTTGAGGCCATTTCTTAGAAAGTGCTTATAAATGACAAATTTGCTTAACAGTCCTTGAATTTGATACTTTTCTTGATAAAAGCTTAAAAGGTACTTTAATTTGCTGAAAATATGCTTGAAAATGATTGAATGACATAGAGTCGGTAAAAATCGACAGTTTACAAAATTACCAAACAATTTTTAAGAGAGCGTTTATCGTTTAGAGTAAATCGTTTTGCGTGTGTCTGCATATTTCGTTTGCTAAAGCATGCGTGTAGCGTTCGTTCTTTTAGCGTGTAACATGCATGCGTTTTTTTCACAGCGTGCGTTCTGCGTGTAAGAGGAAACATTCATCCTACTATCCTACTGTGCTTCTTTGCAATTAGATTTGAAATGAGTTTTTTTTTTTTTTTTTGGTGGGGGGGGGGGGAGATAATCCTGAAAGTCCCTTTTTTGCTCGTTCGACTTAAAATTTTTTTTTTCTAAAACACCGTTGAACTTGCAATGTTTCTTTATTCAAAATTTAACCATTTTTCTGTTTAAATATTAAATTCTGCTTCAGCCGGTGCTACGGGGAGTGGATGGTAACTTGCACATTCCAGTTCCGTCCATGAACAGGCTCATTCAAACTGAGCCTGCAGCATTTTCCATTTTGCCGTGTCGGGCTTTCTTTAGGGATTCTGTTTTTCTGTTTTATTCACATTAAGCTGGAAGTATTTGTTAACTATCTGGGACAGGTAAGTCTGAGATCACATTTTCAGAATATTGCCCCCCACCCCCCTTCTATGGTGCTTCTTTTTTACTATTCAGCTCTAACAAATTGGAGTGCTCTGTCTAAGGAAAGGTCTTGTTTGATTAAAGGTGCCAATTATTTGACAAAGTCAGTTGTATGTTAATTACAACAAAACAAATACCGTTATTTTATAAAATGTTTCTATTGGCTGATTGTGTATAGGGAGTGTGTATAGCTAGGTGTGTATACATTGTTTGGGAAAATTGTATGGAAAAAAACTTAAAAAAATTATACATACAAACATCAAAATTTGAAAAGGTTTATAATTGCAAAACATTACATCATTTATTTGTGTAATGCTTTTTTGTTTCCAGACCATGTCCAAACATATCAAAATGCCGAAAACATGTGCTTGTAGATAATTGAATAAGTCAAAAAAGTTTAACGTAAAGGATACAAAAATACAAAAGGGATGACAAAATGTTATTATTTATGGAAGCAAATGAGCTACTGTTAGTGCACCATATATATATATTAGTTTATTGTTTGGAGCTCAGATGATTATTTTTCAAAGTGTCAGAAGAATACGCTTGTCGGTTATATGTTTAGCTGAAAATCGTTGTTCAAAGTACAAAAAGACATTTAAGGAAGTTTTACCGGAAAATACAGTTTTTACAGCAGGACAAACGACATAAATAATCTTTTGCATGTGACTCCTATAGTAAAGGAAGAAAGGGACATTTTCGAAATTAGTATTTTACGTATTTACCTCGCTCTCTCAAGCGACAGTTTTATAGGACCACGGTGTATACACTGTGATAGATCAATCAACAGTGAAACTAAATTCATCAAACACTATGTTGGTAAGCAATAAGTTGATAACTATATTACATTTATATATGCTTTTTACATTACAGTTAAGAAACAACACAATACACATAAACCAAGGAGACAAAGTATCACTTCTTCAGATGCG
Organism: Ruditapes philippinarum; assembly: GCF_026571515.1. NCBI lineage: Eukaryota > Metazoa > Mollusca > Bivalvia > Venerida > Veneridae > Ruditapes > Ruditapes philippinarum. Next base: position 20,755 of record NW_026853287.1, read on the forward strand.
AAATAAGGCGTTGACCGAACTTGACGACAGAACAGCAGAATGTTTGCGTAAACTCGATGAGAAAGCATTAGCTTTACGGTATAAATTAAAGCTAGATATTGATGAATTTAAGGATTCCGCTTTGGCTGATGTTGAGAACGCAGGTATATCAGTAAAGCAATCACTGACTGTAGAGAAAGGGGTTGCCATGTCTGACATTGCCACAGCCAGGAAACAGGGTATACATGACATTGCTGGGAAGACTACTGATGGTATATCTGAAATAAACACAGTCGGTAAAGAGGCAATACAGGACATTGCTGGGAAGACTACTGATGGTATATCTAAATTAAACACAGCCGGTAAAGAGGCAATACAGGACATTGCTGGGAAGACTACTGATGGTATTTCTGAGATAAAAGCAGTCGGGGGACAGGCTTTACAAGACATATCTGAGGCAAAAAACGATATTGATGGACAGAAAAGTGAAGCTATATCTGAAATCTGTAGTTTAAAAAAAGACGTTTTATCTGTAATCACCAAGGCTGGTACAGAAACAAAAGAAAATGTTCTTGTGGGTGCTTGTGCTGCTAGGTCTGATATGAGCGGACAAGTTGTTTCAAAAGAATCCATTTTTCAAAAAGTTCGTCGGAAGCTCAAAAATGCGTTCAGTCCTTCAAGTTCAAAATCACATTTTAAGGTTGGTGTTCTTTCAACAATTCATATTAACCTTTATAACATAATCAATCCAGTACATTGTCGTGTAGCAATAGCTTCCAGTAACTCTTTTGATTTTTGTTTTGTTAATTTTCATTTATCATAAGTTCTATTTCTATTTATGCCTTTATAAATTACACGTTAAGATATCATAACAAAGTCTATTTTATTGTCATATTATGTAACTTTGATATCCATTTTTCAAAGTTATTCCCGCTTTTATAAAATATAGGTTCTGGTTTGGCTAAACTAACACGACAATTTGTATTTATCTTACATTGCTCGTAGTAAATTCATTAATTCATGATGTCTCCAACATTTGGCATTGATCCTCTAGGTTTAAGTTGAACTTGGGATCACATAGAACAAGGTCAATGTATTTGGTGTAAAAATGAATTTTAAATAAATGGTCCCTAAGTTTAGAACTTGGGGACAGTCTTGCATTTGTACATATATGATTCACATTTTGTTGTATGTTGATCATATAATAATCACGTGGATTTGCCACCCTGTTTATAGGACAGTCCTATCGAAACCAATATCAATAATACATTTTTTTTAATTTCAAAATACTGATTGCTTTACATTTTGAAAGAAAAAGCACTAAAAGGTTTTATCAACAATCATCCTAAATATCACAATTCTATCTCTCGTTATTTCCACAGGTGTTGCCAAGCCAATCAAAGAAAGGTAAATGAATTTATCTTTTATCATTTTGAGGTCTGTGAGGAGGATTAAGGTTAGCCCTTGTCCGTCCGTCCATACGTTTGTCCGTTCTCATGTTGTTTCACAACCTCTAAAAATATTTCGTCTTGAGTCAAGAAACTTAACAGAAATGTTGATCAGCATTTAAAATTGTGCACCCGGATGCGTGTGGATTAATCTATTTTTGTCCAAGTAATTGCCCTTGAAAATGTACAAAAAGGCTATTCTCAACTAATGTAGCGCGTAGCCAATCAAGTATTTGGAGAATGGTTGGTCAGCATATGTAGGTGTGCACATAAGGTTTTGTGTGTGGATTTATTGTCCTTAATCTAGTTAAAATTTGCATTCATCAACTTTTGCCGTTCGTAGCCAAAATAGTATTTAACTTAGAGTCATGAAAGAAAACATTTAAAGAAACGAAAATCAGCATGTGAAGTTGTGCACCTAGGGTTAGTCCTTTAACATCAGACGTTTCCGTTAGTACTACGTACACCGCAACATCTTACTGACTTCTTCTTAAGTTCCTTTAGCAAAACGCTCAGCGATTTTGAAGCGCTACGTTCAACAATTCTTTGTTTGATGAAACTAACTGAGAAGTAACGATATTAAAAGTCACCAAGAATTTCAAAGCATTCAGAATGTATATGAAACGCACCATTTTGTTCTATTGACAGCGCCATTTTGATATCAGGAAGTTTTACTTTTAGTTTAGAGGTAAACACAGTATCTGGCAGCACACAACATAAAACAGTATAATTGTGATCATTGAACAAAAGAAGTAAAGCTCCGAAAAAAAGTCAAAAATGTTATTACTCATCACACATTAAAACTATATAAATGCCATTTTGTGTGTTTAAACTATTTCTTCGTTTCTGTAAAATCATAGCCCCCCTTTTTCAAATCGGACGGGTCCATTTGTTTATTGTATCAGAAAAGAATCGTATGGTGAAATTTTTCGGTCAGTTTAAGCCCGTTTCAAGTCAAAGGAAACTACATCTGCATGATGCTGCTTAACAATCGTTATCGATTATGAACGGACTGCTGATAAATTAAATGAATAAAGAAAGCTCGCGTTAGTGAACGACCATTCGTGTTCTTCATTGTTGCGCTTTTTATCGGTTATGAAAATCAATCTCTCACAGGTCGGCATCATGTATGTACAATTTCACATGTCTTACAATTTATAATTAGTCGCATTGTTTCCTACAATTTTGTTTCTGAGAACTCTAAAAAGCAGTTATAAATAGATATCTTTAAAGATACATATAAATCCTTCAATAACTGGCGTCAAAAGAAATAAATGACTCGCCTTCGAATTAAAGTATATCCAATACAATCTACTTTCACCGCTATATACATTCGCCCATGTATCCTGCATACATTTCCCTGTGTGTTTGTTTCACATTATATTTGGATTATAGTGTATTGTCTCAGTCGCATATTTTTAACATATGTGTGTTTACACAGACATATATTCACATTGTGATAGTATCTAAATATAATAAAAATATTATATTTCTTTGTAATTTGCAATACAAGTGTTTTTTGTCCTTCCTTGACTTTTTTGGGAAGTTGTACATTTTTTGACATCAGTGATTGAGGGAGACATTAATGTCAATGTTGATTATGTGTATACAACAGAAATAATGTTTTCTTTTCCGAACATCTTAAGGTATTACCATTCTAATACAATACCTCCGCTTTGAAGAGTATTCAAATAGGCTAGAACTACTGTTAACTACATTGAAAATGAGGGCCGTGGGTTCAATCCCCAGAAGGGTCAACTTTTCTTTCTTTCTTTTTTTCTTTTAACATTATTTATGTATCTCTCATGTCCCATTTGGAAAGAAAAAAGTGTTTAATTTTGATTTTTTAATTTATATAGGTATTTATTGGCTAAATTATGCCAAATCTAGTAATAAATATGGTACCTGATATTTTCAAAGTGCAATAAAATCAAAACTAGACGGTAAAGGTATTTCATAATTTATTTCTTTAAAAACTTAGGGAAACTTTGAAAACAGGCACTCATTTGGGTAAATTTTAAGGATCTTTTAAATTAGGCTCCCTAAGTAGGAAAATGGTCAGACACGTGGTAAAAATGGGTGGGGTAGGGTAAAATTTTAATTCAGATTTCATAAATTTTAAGTAGAAACCATATTGTTAGCTGAATGGTACTTTTTGTTTCTAACCAAAAATTTATGGGAAAACATTTTTCATTAGAATGTTATTGCAGATTATTTAAAGGTTCCTCATTTCTAAAAAAGGGCCCTCATAACATCCTAGCTTGAGATCAGAAAAGTGGCCAAACTTGATTTCCGTAGGTATACTTTGTTTAAATTTTGCATGCAGGTGTTCTTTAAGGTATATATCTGACCTATGATGTCATTTTTTTAATTCCTTATAGTGCCCATTAGGGTGGTAATACGTTAAATTATTTCTACTGATTATCATGGTCATAAAGAGTCCACAGTAGAAAAATGTGATTTTAATAAAAGTTGGGTAGGCTGTCCGAGCACAAAACATATTATTATAAGAAATACAGAGTGCAATATGTTTTAAATTATTTTAACCTTTAAATGTATTTTTGAATTACTGGTTGGATATTGATATATTTGCACCAAAAATCGCTTGGATGGCCCTCTTGTACTCGTAGATTACACAAAAATGTTCTGTTCTACTGACCAAAGATTGACAGACAAGGTTGCAGTTTAAACAACATAAACTCTTCAACCACTTGTGCGATATGAAACTGCAATACAGGTAAACAACTAATGGCCATAATGACCATCATGTTGAAATAAACCCTGTCTGTCACCATCTCTGCAATATTCCTGTCGTGAATAAAACAACATCGATAAAGCATCTTGAGTACTGATACCGGAAGATACCGAGACGTTATAAATTTATCTTTGAATCTTCAGTAGCAACATTTCTTCATTTTTACGTTCTAATTTTACTTTTTTGTTTTATATTCCCGTTCATGATATAAACTTAACTCGTTTTAGCAAAAACTGTAAGCATACAGTGAAACCTCGCAGATAGGACCAACATTTTATATATTAACTATATGCTTTGCTTATGTCGTAAAAATGTTCATGTTTTTGTCAACATCATGATAAAGAAAAAAAAATCTGTGAATGAAAATAGTGTGTATAGTTTGGCACATACGTTGAGGGTAATCTGTATTTTTATAAAAAAAAACTATCTTAAACAACTTCTTGCATTTTTCATCACCTGAAATAAATTGCATATTTGGCATCGTTTTTTGTTAACTTCAGTTGAAGAAAGACAAATGAAAATTTCGTCTTCTTTAACTACTTAATTACTTGAATGATTTTTTCTCAGGAATATATCTGTCGAAGATGGTAAAAATGCATACTGAATATCACAAATTAACATTTCCTTACGTGTACAATTTCGTCAATGTCCGTATATTCAATTAAAACTTGGAATACTTTGAAGGGTTTCTATGACTCTGATGATGAAGATCTAGAATTTTAAGTAGCAAAATTTAAAGAACTGGTTGACTCGTACAATTCCATGTATACGCCTAAATTTTCATTAGATTTAGAAAAAATACAAGAAAGAAAAAAGGATAGAGATCCCGATATTATTTTGGTAACAACTTGTATATTGATGGCATTCAACTTTGGATCTCAAAAAAACTTGTCAAAAATCTTCCCGTATTAAAGGTAGAAAAATATTTGACTGTGAATTGGGATTGCCTCGCTCACATATCAAACGATGTTTGTTTTGAACTGATATTTAGACGGAAGAAGAAGTAGATACATGCACACTCAAAATTATTGTTGCTGTTAACGTACTGCGACATATATAATTAACCAGATGTTTCATTTTTGCGCTTGAACAAATGCAAACTATCTAAAATTGTTACATTATTTAATAGGTATAAAAGTAAATGTGTTTTTTTTCTACTTTTGCATTTGTCATGGCAAATTGGACATTGCCTTGGCAAATTGGTATTTTGTAAAATGCCTTGTCATGGTGGCCATTATCCATGGCAAAATTAAAAAACAAAACAAAAAAAAAAAAAAAAAAAAAACAAACAAACAAAATACCGCTTAAAACTTATTAATTTTTTGGCACGACCATTGCAAGAATTAGCATTGACTATCTTAAAAATAACACATTTTTATAACTTTCTGAACTAAAAGCCATCATTATCAACAACATATTCATCTAGAAATTGATAAAATTGATAATACATGAAGGAATTAAGACAAAAGACCAATTCAAACAATGATAAACAATTATCACCATCATTCTCCATATCACCAGCACATAATCAACACCATCTCAATCTACCTTCTTCGAATCCTCATCATCTTATCATCCCTATAATAATTATGATAACAATAATGACACTTATCATTATCATCAACATCCTTATCATCACCATTAGTTATCACCGCTTTTCAAAACTTCATTTCAATCCCGTTTATCATCGTCAGCTTTATCTTTCAGTTGCAGTAACCATTCTCCTTCCTCTCCTCCTCATCATCAACACATTCTCATCATAATTAACATTAATATCCCCCAAACCATCATCACTATTAATTTAATTTTCATTCCTTATCATAATCCCCATCATCACCATACTAAGACTATTATTAATAATCATTATTGTCATCATCATCTTAATCATTACCACAATCATCATCATTCCTATTATTTTATAATCATCATCATTATTTGTTCGTCATCATCATTATCATCATCATCATCATCACCACCACCACAACCACTACCACCCCAATTATCTTTATCATTATCATCGTCACCACCCCAATAGTCTTTATCATTTTCATCGTCACCATCATAATCATTCGTTTAAATATTCATCAGAGTCATAACAATAATCATCGTCATAATCATCACTCACTTATTCACGAACACTTCAATTGATAAAAAATATGTAAACTTATAGAGGATGAAATGTTAAAAGAGATGTTATAAAGTCACATACAAGGTTTAGTACCTTACTTGATTCTGCTGGACGAGAACACAGCTGTCAAATCTATATTCGACGAGGCGGTAGTTTTGCAGCTTTATACAAATTTCATGTTTAATGCCTCTTTTATTTAACACCACCAGTGTTTGACATTTTGACAGAACGTTGTAACTTCAATAACAGTAAGGATTTGAAACGTACTTTCTGATTCTCAAGAAATGAAAACGAGACACAGTTTGGGTGCGATGTTGATTTGATATAAACCTTTCGAACTCTGGAAATGAAAAATTTGCTATATAGGGTGTGATATATTATTGATATGAATTTTTTGGACTGTGGAAATAAAAACGAGTCAAAATTGGTAATATAGGATTTTAATATAATGATTTCTTTCGGAATTTCACGTGGTACAAATGCTGAAAATGTGTTAGTTTTATTGTATAAGAGCTCTATTTGTGTAGATTGTGCCGCTAAGCAGATTGAATGTAAAGTTTATGCTGGACTTCTGGTCAAAATTTAAACTAGTTTAAAAAATGAAATGAACGAAATCTAAGGTATTAAAATCAGTGAGAATGGTAAATAATGAGAAGTAAATATAAAACAAATAGGGGTGCACAATTATGTCGAAACGATATTATATTGATATTCTATCGATATATTTATTTTTTTATTTATTCATTTATTTATTTATTCACCTACGTATGTATTCGGTCATTTATTTCTATTTTGCATGTTTTAATTGTCTGTCTCTATAATTGCACTCCGTGTATTCATTTTTTATTTTGACAGATTTAACTTGAAATGATTGAAAGTAATGCATACGGATAATAGAAATCAAAATATGCTGTGACATCAGATATATCATCGAAAGAATAAATTATAATATAATTATCAATTAAATAGATTTTGAAATAATCTTATATTTTGTATGATATCGATTTATCAAATTAAGTTAATACACAAAATTGAATATTTATGTCTATCATTGTCATAATTATGTTATTGTGTTTATATCGTGCTTTTATTTTTCATTTAACACTTAAGGAACTTTCAACATTAATCAATGTTAATAACATTTTCCTATAAGAATACAAAATAAAACAAATGTTAGTACCATAACACTTCTTATATCTTATACTATTATTAACACTTCCGATAATGCAGTCGAGTAATCATTTGTTGTTTTCAACACCTTAAAAACCTAATCATGCTGTAGATGTTAAGAATATTATGCAAACCTGGAGGCAGTGTAGAACCATATTTATCGACATGCTGATCAAGAAGCTAAATGACATACAGCATGGTGTCCACACGTGATTCTTATCTGATAACCGATCACATGTGTATTGTACATTCAGCATGGTCATTAAACACCGACAGTGAAAAACAGCTATATCAAAATATATCCTAAAATTGTTTTGAGTGAATAATAATGAACAAACTAAATCATCTATTGCTCTAAGTTGATTTAATTATATAATAATTTAGGTATTCGTGCGATATGTTCCTATTCAGGTGTGTATTTCTTCAATCGCATCTTGGTTCAAACATATTTATTTAAAGCTGCATTTTATAAATGTGTGGAAATGTGTTGATGTTCGGATAACCCAAAGTAGTTTCACATTTGAAAAGAGAATGTACTCTCAATTTCGCCACAATGAATTTGCTGACTTCTTAGCTTATAAAGCTTATTTTGGTCGCCTGGACACCAAAATAAGAACGGGAGTCGCTATGCGCCTAATTTAATTAATCAAATGTAGCTGTTTCTGTTTTAATGAAATTTATGAAATGTATCTTTAAGCTCGATTGCGAAACAAGTTCTTGCAATATTACTTATCACTTTCGAGTCCGCGTCATTAAACCAACCAGTGCTGGTGTGATATGAGGAAACATTGTTGTGATCCGTTTATGGGTCGAACCAATAATTCCTAGATTGAGAGGCATATACCTTAGCCACTAGGCCACCGCTTCCGCATCTGCTCGGCCCTGTCCGTCAAACTTCGGATAAGGACCTCTAACACAAAAGTAAGGATACACAAAACGGATACTGAAGTTCGGCTTAACTGAAAGAAAGTGTAACTAAATACTGTTATTTATTGACAAAATTCCAATATAGCAATGTTCTATAAAAGAATAATTATGTACAACTGCGTTAGTATTGCCTTTCTTTCGTCGATCTTTCAACGTTAATATGCTTTGATTTTCGTCTGCAACAAAAGAAAAAGCCTTCAGACCATAGGATTACGTTACTTATATCTTGTCCTAGGATAACCCTTAATAATTATTGAAAAGGGAAATTAAGTATTCATTTATACAGATTAATACTATGGTTCACCATCAACTGACAAACAAATAAAGTAAATCATCAAAACCAGTGAACATGCATACATGTAGTGTATACATACATATGAATTTAACAGCAAATGCATGTAAGGTCCGGAATATCAGGCTTGTGGGGGACTATTAATGTGGCTAACGACGCTCAGCCGGGTTTCAAATTAACTACCCGGAGCGGAGGCAGTTATTCCTGGTAATTCGTTTCTACATGTATAAATGTATTGTTATAAATAAATTTTCAAACCAAAAATGTACACAAGAAAATAAATACTTGACTTTTTTCCTAATGGTCTTGTAACGATTTAACAGTTTACACCGAACATTTCTAAAACCAGGCAATACCTAAAAAAAGTAATCCTTTAGAAGCATTAAAATCGGCTTAATTACATGACAAGTGCACTCGCTTTGATTGAGTCTGTATATGAAGGAAATGTAAAATGTTCAACACCACTCACGCAGCCTAGCACCAGATTGAGTGGTACTCAATTTTTAACACTTAACAGCGCTGGAATCAATGATCCCGACTTCATTTATAAAAGGCACAGAGATGATATAATCCTAAACATGAGTCTCATCTAACGTAACAATATCCAGTCTAATATGTAAAATACATCTAACAATGGAAATTGTTTACCCACATCGTTCTTGAAAGGAATGTTGTCATCGTGCAATTATCGATCTCGTTGTGTTTTTTTTACAAATGTCATGTTATCAGTATGTTAAATATAAAATAATGGAAGAAACCAATAGGTGCTCTAAGAATAGAAAGTCCCCGGGTATGAAAGTCGAAAACTATCGGTGTAGTATCTATAACAGCTACGCTCGGTGTATGTATTCTAGGCTTAATGAGGGTCCATCAGCCCTTTCAGGCACTGCACTGAGAGTACAGACCCCGGACATGTCGCCATTCATGTTTTTAAATGTTACTATCAACCAAAGGTAGACCTATAATTTGAATTCAGAAATTCGCTGAATGGTACTAAAAATATAAACAAGTCGATTTTTGTGATGATACAAGTTTGATGCACGGGAGGCCAATGAGACCATTTTATGCATCATGGGGAAAAAAGAATGATGAGCTTGACTGACCGATAAGATTATGCAACTCGGACTGATACCTGACACATATTTTCCGTATGCACGACCGACGTGAACGAGCATTCTTTCCAGGTTTTTACGGGCGAATTTTTAAATGGAATGAAATTTTAGGCAAACTGGTTTCTTTTTCAATTTTGTATAAAAATGATGATAATAACAATAATAATGAGAATATCCCAAAACTGGTGAAATATTTAATACATAAAAACACTAAGTAAGATTCAGCAAATGATATAGAACAGATCATTTTTATACTTTTTTGCCTTTTTATTGAGGGTAGCTTTAGTTAAAGGGGGTCTTGACTCCATTCTTTATCATTTTTCGCAGACAATATGAAGTTGGCTCATATGACTATATTTGTTGAATTGGTGGCCATGTATCTTTCATATTCTTAGGAATATATCTCATATGGGGTTGCAATGTGAAAGGACTGTATTTTTTGGTTTAATGGCATTGGTTGGACGCTTTTCGTAAAGTTGGCTCATACGGGAATTGTAGGTCTTTATATGAATTGGTCTGTAGGCATACTTAAGGGCCTTAAAGTGTCCAACCTCATATTATCCGTTAGCTTCTTCTTACAAAATTAAAAGTGAACCTTAAATTACTTAGAGCATGTTATTTTGGGTTGTAAATGTTTTCATCTAAAGAGTAAATTACATATACTTATTCAAAGTGATAAACTAGACTGACAGAGTATCATGCTATAACATAGGAAAACAACAAGCTACAGAATGAATATGTATAAAACTCATGATCCCGTGTCAGCCTTTACACCAAAATGACTATGATATATGCCTGATAGCCATCCTGGTGCATTGTTTCACCTTAGATATTTTAAGTAAATTGAATTTGCTTTTGAGCTAATTACTGGTGAAATATTATTCAAAAGTCTCTCAACCATGCAAGATTATAAGATAAAAAAGAAAAAGGAAAAACAAAAGAAAGAAAAAAAACACATACAAATATTTATTAGAGAATGTAAGGTGATTTTAAACATAATAACGCCATAGTTATGAGCTTTATACCACTCAAACATGCGCTTCAAATCACGTTACATGTCCATCACCTTATGAAAAAATATAATTTGTCATAAAAGTAGCAAATTGTAAACAATATATAATTTATTAAAGCTGCACGCCTCCAGATGAGCAAAATATTTCGATAAAATCAAACCTGGGAAAAAAATGTACTTAAGATTTAAGAAAGATATAAAAAATCAAAATTCTAGTATAAATTTACATGTTATGTGCAATTAATGACCGATTTTTTTAGTATGTATAACTATATTTCTACTGCGTTACTAACGCAGCAAGGGCTATTTTTGCATATTTTGACCACTTTATAGTAATTTACCTAGGTTGTAAGTGCCATTGATAATGTGTAAATTGCATTCTTTTGGTAACCTTACAATGATATACTGTTAAATACATTTTCAAATTTTCAAGAAAATTAACATGAATCTGGAGGTGTACTGCTTTAAGCCAATCTTTTAAAACATTACTTTGTTTGCCGAAAGCGAAAATTTTTAAGGAATAAATTTTCATAATTGTGAAAATAATGTACTATTTTTAGCTCGACTATTCGAAGAATATGAGAGCTATTGTAGTCGCCCCGGCGTCGGCGTTGGCGTCGGCGTCGGCGTCTGCGTTAGTTAAAGTTTTTTGCAAAGTCAAATATCTTAATTATTGCTTGCTTGAGATATTCAATTGAAACTTACAATACTTATTTGTAGTAACAAGGTACATCAGATTGACAAGTTGGATAAGTCTGCCTACAATATTGTCAGAATAACTTAGAACTTTTGGTTAAAGTTTTTTGTTAAGTCAAATATCTCAATTATTGCTTGAGATATTCAGTTGAAACTTACAATACAGATGTACTTATTTATAGTAACAAGGTACATCAGATTGACAAAATGGATAACTCTGCCTACAATTTTGACGGTTAAAGTTTTTTTGTGAAGTAAAATATCTCAATTATTGCTTGAGATATTCAATTGAAACTTACAATACTTATTTATAGTAACAATGTTCATCAGAATAACAAGTTGGATAAGTTTGCCTGCAATATTGCCAGAAGTAAGCCCCTTTTTAACTTAGAAATTTTGGTAAAAGTTTTTTGGTAAAGTCAAATATCTCAATTATTGCTTGAGATATTCAATTGAAACTTACAATACTTATTTATAGTAACAATGTACATCAGATTGCAAAATTGCATAACTCTGCCTGCAATATTTTCAGAATTATTTGCCCCTTTGAAACTTAGAAATTTTGGTTAAAGGTCTTCAAAGATATTTACTTAAAACTTTACACATGTACTTAGGATCATAATTGGAGGGTCATAATTGTATGTCACTGACCAAGTTCCATAACACCATCTTGCATTTAGGCTGATTCATCTCCCTTTTTCTACTTAGTCTCTTGGTTAATGTTTACATGCAAGTTTTACATATCTCAATAACTATTAAAGATATTTATTTAAAACTTCACATATGTATTTAGGATCATAATTGTAGGTCACTGACCAAGATTCAAAATTCTACCTTGCATTTAGGCTGATTTGTCTCCCCTTTTTCAACTTAGAAATTCATGGTAAAGTTTTGCTTGTAAGCTGTTATCTCCATACCAACTGAAGGGTTTGTACTTTTTTGGGATAATTTTATGCATTCATACTAATAAAGCAGTGATTTATTTGATAAAACATCTTAATAACAAGCCTTTGTACCTTTTTGGTCAATTCTATGTATTCATAGGTAATTAGCATTATTATACTCAATAAAACACCCTTGTGACAACTTTTCCGAATAGTCGAGTCAATACTGTCCTCCGACAGTTCTTGTTGCTAATAAAAATAATGTTTGCATTATGAATTTTTGATATTCATTTGCTGTTTTGAAATGGTTTGTTATGAAGTATACAAAGTACCCACCACCTATTTCACTATGAACTACTTTGATAACAATAACAACACATCTAGCCACCATAACTGAATATATACAGACATGCACTTGTATCATAAAATCTATGTCCTTAAAGTAACAACAGTTTTTAAGTATGTACAAATCAGTCTCATTTCATGTTTTTATGATGTTTTACATATAAGATTAAATGTGTGATTGTATATATAATTAACATCATACCTACATATCGGACCACTGTCTGTCTTTATAAATACAATTTTTGTGATATACCAGTATGAAGCAATTCAGCATCTATCCTCAGAACACAAATAGTAGCATTAGCTAAACCACTGTTGTGCCAACTTAGCGTGCCTGTCCAAAGATATGTCTATACTTGTGGGGCAGTTGCATACTAAAGCTTGCCGTGCTTTTTAATTCCACACTAATAGACAATTCCTCGGCATTTCAATGCCATTTTATAAAGTGGCGATCTTTAATAGGATACTTTATGTAATTATATCCATAGTAAATTAAATTTCAGTCGTAAATTGTATATCTTTTATGAATTTGAATATCGCAGTGTGAACTTGACAAGCTATTTCAAACGGCGAATCCAGGAGTATTTTTTTATTTATTGATTCTACTCCGGGTTTTAGTAAGCATGATTCCAATTCTTTGCGTTGCACGGATGACACGCACAATTGAAAAACACGTGTTCAAAGGTGCCTGGTTCATTCCATTATCGGCTGAAAATGATTGACCTTTAAGTTTTGAATGGTCAAGTTTTTAGCGCGTATATATTTCATCTAATTTTCGATTATGGTGATATGATACTAGTTTTTTGGGGGCGATATCTTGTTTATTTCTATATTATTTATTTCACAGCGTTCGTTCCATAATCTCGATAAATGTCAAAAATATTTTATATGCTCTGCAAATCGTAATTTTTCGGACATCGAACACAATAGTATGAATTCACAGAACGAATGCGATATTCCGATCTGACCTACGCTAAGAAACTAAACATGTAAACAAGTAGTTATTTAATGCTGGGTGTTGTTGACAAGATTTTTTCCAAATACATCATCAAGCATAAGTGAATTCATACATACAAAAGCAAACAATGCATTATATATATATATATATATATATATATATATATATATATATATATATATATATATATATATATATATATATATATATATATATATATATATATATATATATATATATATATATATATATATATATATATATATATGTATATACAGTCACATTCCTCCATTTACGGGGCATCGGTCTATTTGAGACCATACTTGTGGGGTTTATATTTAATGTGGGGCATACATAAGGCCTCGCAACTCTGGCATGTTTAAAACGATGTATGGGGGCGAAGGCTATCCTTCTTACATAGTGCCCGTAGGCCGGTTTTAGTAGTAAATGATATATGTCCCACAAATGTATATATTTTTAATGGGGTTTTATGTTATTGGTCAATATGTTTTCACCTATGGTAAAATTAAATATATAGTTGATATATATAACTTAGTACCCCTTAGTTCTGTTGTTTGGAAATGTCATTATATGCCTACATAGTGGCATATATAAAAACTGACTGCATGAAATAATGCCACTCAACTCGGTCTTATAAATAGGCCCCGTAAGTGAAGATATGTGTGAATATATTTATTTATTATTATGGTTTTAGAAACCGAAAGTACATAATGCCAAATTGTTGACCATCAGTGGGCATATTTAAATCAGAAATAGTTCTCAGTCATATTTTCAACTGAACAGACTTTCTCTTCGTTTGGATGTCAAATACATGCATATACTTTAGCATTACATTATCGAAGATTACTGTTTGCATTTGAAAATATTTTCAATCCGTATTAACTCCGAATAAGTTCACGTGCGTGAACACTTCGACATGACGTTTTGCATGTAATATTAAAAGATTATCTCCTCAAGAAATCATAAAATTAAAATAAACCTCGTCATATGATTATTGATATATTATGCTGAAGACAGTTATTTGAATCATGCCAAAAATGCCACAGGTTCAAAATTTCTACTTAAGTAAACAACGTTCTTTTTCCAAATATGTTGTTTAAGTTAATCAAAATTTTAAAACTTACAACCTTTAAACAGGTATACTTATTACTACTTAATGCTATGCATTTGTATGTTTAAAGACATCTTAAATTTATGTTAATATATATTACGTGGCCATAAAAAAGTGATCGTATGCAGAAGTTGTAAGTATTTGGAAGAGACAAATAAATTTCCTACTATCATTCTCTCTTCTACACAAACATATACATCTGACTATGGATTTAGGCAAGTTCCACTGAAATTAAACAATTGGCTTTTGTTCACAGAAGTTGTAAGTATTTGGAAGAGACAAATAAATTTCCTACTATCATTCTCTCTTCTACACAAACATATACATCTGACTATGGATTTAGGCAAGTTCCACTGAAATTAAACAATTGGCTTTTGTTCACATAGTGCTCGGGTGAACTCAATTATGTACATATATTACGGTAATTTTCGAGAACAGGAAGTTAAACATTTACCGTTAAAATAGTAAATAGTAAAAATACTAACCACAACCGAATAAGGTACATGTACTCGTATGAACACTTTCGCATAAGAAAAACACGTTATAGACATAAAAAATCAACCTTTGACGGCATAGAATCTTTAATCTACAGGTATCGTGTACTTGTTCTCAGTTAAATTTCTCATCTATCTGCACTCTCAATTGAAATGTTTGAAAACGAGTATTACTTAAGATCTACTCTTTTCTTGAAAGAAATTTTCTACAGTTTTAGAAAACATTTCATAGAAATGGTATAATTTTTGTGTATGATAGGTAAATTCTAGAGTCGACTTCAAAAATAAAAATATATGTTGACTTGTTTGATATTTTGTATAATGGCAGTTTCCATGGTAACAGTTTAAAAATTTCTTTTTCTTTTGTTTAAATCCGTTTGGTACGAAAGTACACACTTCATGTAGATCATGGCGTCATTTTGCGGTGGAGGGGTACCCTAAAGGGAATTTTATTTCGACGTTTCATTTGAATCAGCAATGATTTTAAAATTGGAAGGGTAATAAAATTATTATCTCGGTTTTGGAGTGATATATGTGGATATAGTATCTGCCAAGATAAAGTATCACCGTCACTTAACGGCTTGGTGATATAAAATAATGACAAGTATATACCCAAATATATCACTCCAAAACCAAAATAGCATTTACTACACATATATGACTAAAACAAAAAAAAAACCCGGCCAACAATGTTTTTCATAAGTTTCGTTTATTAATTTTAAAGTATTTCTATGAAATATTCATTATAATGTAGGGACGAATGTTTACTTTAAGAGTAATTAATGCATTTATACATTCCCCTGTCCGTTTGTCATATTCTGAGTTCATGTGTATCTCCGAAATGCCGGACAATTCAAATAAAATCGTTTTTTCTTTCTCATAATTTTCAATTATCAAGCTAAGAAATCTGTATGAAAGATATTATACCATATTGTAGGATCCCATGCACTCTTTAATATAAATAAATGTGTTCTTAGATACATATGTCGTTAATACATGCTAGTCTCCAGAAATATATTAATGATTAAAAACAACAAACACAACAAAACAACAACAAAACACACGAGGCTAATAAAAACTGCGTTTTTCATGATGTTCATTTCTGACGCAGGACGTTATTTTTTAAAGCAGCATGCCTCCAGATTCATGCTAATTGTCATGAAAATTTTGAAAATGTATTTAAAGGTTAAATATTGTGAAGTGAACAAGAAAGTAATTTACACATTGCAAACGGCACTTACAATCCCACGTAAATTACCAAAAAGGGGTCAAAACATACATAAATACCTCTTACTGCGTTAGTAACGCGGTAGATTATAGTGATTGATATTGCAAAATCAGTCATTTATCGCACATAATATGTTGATAATTAATTAAATGTTGAATCTTTTTCTTTTCTTGAGATCTTGATACATTTTTCTTAAGATTGAATTTCTTGAAATATTTTTGGATCATCTGGAGGCGTGCAGCTTTAAAGGCATTTCTGTAAGTTATTCAACATATTGTAGTGACGAATATATATAACGTGATACGGTAATGCATTTTTAAACAACTCTGCCCGTTTGTCTGATATAAAAGCACAACTACATGTACATATATGTTACAGAAAAAAAGAACAATGTAAATAAAATCAGTGTTTTATTTAATTTTCGATTATCAAGTTTGACATTATTTATTACGATTTGTGAGAAGTAAGCAGTTAACAATGAGCTAAGTAAAAAGGCATTACAATTTATATAGAGAAATCAATGATCTGCTGTTATGCATTCCAAAACATAGTGTAAAAATGCTCTGCTGGTATGCTCAGCTGGCTAAGCAGACTAGCGGGGCATTCTAAAATATAGTGTAAAATTGCTCTGCTGATATTGTCAGCTGGCTAAGCAATGTAGCGGGGCATTCCAAAATATGGTGTAACATGCTCTGCTGGTATGCTCAGCTGGCTAAGCAATCTAGCAGGGCATTCCTAAAAAAGTGTTAAATGCTCTGCTCGTTTGCTCAGCTGGCTTAGCAATCTAGCGGGCATTCCAGAATATAGTGTAAAAAGGTTCTGCTGGTATGCTCAACTGGCTAAGCAATCTAGCGGGCATTCCGAAATATAGTGTAAAAATGTTCTGCTGAATTGCTCTACTGGCTAGGCAATTTAGCAGGGAATTCCTAAATAAAGTGTTAAAAATGCTCAGCAGGCTTGGCAATCATGCAGAGCATTCTGAAATATAGTGTAAAAATGTTCTGATCTGGAATGCTGAGCTGTCTAGTCAAACTAGCAGGGAATTCTAAGATATAGTATAAAATTGTTCTGCTGAAATGCCGAGCTGGTAGAGCGATCTAGCAGGGCATTTGTAAATACAGAGTAAATAGTCTTCCTCGTTTACTCCTTATGCATCCTCTTGTATTCCTGAAAATGTTATTTTGCGAGATCTATTTCACTTGTCTGCGTGTGTGGCTGTGACTGACATCTTCCAAAACTTCCAGGATTTTGGTACAAATGGATTGATAGCCTATTTTTGGTTCTATTTACCTTCAGGAGACCATTTTGTTGGTCTACCACTGATTATCGGGCACTCGTAGGCTTTCTAAAAATATTAAGTGCCAATGCAGATAATGACATTTTTGACTTCTGCGGGACCCTTAAGTGTATATTTCTTTGATCTGCGACTGTTTCTGAGACAGTAACAGACTTTCAGGAATTGTTGGAGTTAATGCAGATGATGACATGTTTAACTGTAAGGCTCATCCATTTCGTTGGTCTGCGACTAATTCTGGAAAACTCGCAGACTTTCCGGAATTTTGGTGTCAATGCAGATAATGACATTTCTGTCTTCTTGAGACCTTCCTAAGTCCAATTTGTTGGTCTGCGACTGATTCTGAGGCACTCACAGACTTTCAGGAATTGTTTATGTTAAGGCAGATAATGACACTTTTTACTTCAAGGGTCAGTCCAATGTCCATTTTGTTGGTCTGCGGCTTATTCTTAGACACTCGCAGACTTTCAGGATTTTTGATGCCAATAGAGATAATTACTTTTTTGACCATCCCGTGTCCATTTGGTTGGTCCGCGACTGATTGTTGGGCACTTGCAGACTTTCAGGAATTTTCGCTGCTAACGCAGATAATGACATTTAAGAGTAAAAAAATGCTCTGCTTCTGACTCAATTAAAAAATGTCATGATCTGCAATGGCACCAAAGATCTTTAAAGTCTGCGAGTCTTAAAGAATCAGTCGCAGACCAAAGAAATATACTCTGGCAGGTCCCAAGAAGTCAGAATGTCATTATCTCCATCGCAAACCAGCAAAATGAACTCTGGTGGGTCGCTAGAAGTCGAAAATGCCATTATCTCCATTGGCACCACAGATTCTTGAAAGTCTACGAGTGTCCCGGAAAGTCTGCGAGTGTCCTAGAATCAGTCGCAGACTAGAAAAATGGACTTTGGCGGGTCCCTAGAAGTAAAACATTCCTGAAAGTCTGCGAGTGTCCAACAATAAGCCGCAAGTCAATGAAATTGACTCTTTAGGGTCCCTTACAAGTCAAAAAATATAATTCCAACAGAGCATTTTTACACTATATTTAGGAGTGCCCTCTAGATTGCCTAGCCAGCAGATCATTCCAGCAGAGCATTTTTACACTTTATTTAGGATTACCCTGCTAGATTGCCTAGCCAGCTTAGCACTCCAGCATAGCATTTTCACACTTTATTTATGCATGCTCTGATAGATTGCCTAGCCAGCTAAGCATTCCAGCAGCAGAGCATTTTTTCACTATATTTACAGCAGAGCAATTTTACACTATATTTAGGTATACTTTGCTAGATTGCCTAGCCAGCTGAGCATTCCAGCAGAGCATTTTTACACTATATTAATGAATGCTCTGATAGATTGCCAAGACAGCTGAGTATTACAGCAGAGCAATTTTACACTATATTTAGGTATATTCTGCTAGATTACTTATCCAGCTTAGCATTCCAGCAGAGCATTTTTCACTATATTAAGAATGCTCTGCTAGATTGCCAAGACAGCTGAGTATCACATCAGATCATTGATTTCTCTATATAAATTGAAATGACTTTTTGCTTTGCTCACTGTTCACTGCTAACTTCTCACATAAGATTTCTTTACGAAACATATACCGTATGGTAGGGACATATGGATACTTAAAGATAAATAAAGGCAATCATAATATATCTGTCGTTTATCCGTGATCGTGCCTAGAAATACATTAATAATTGAAGAAAAAAAACCTGTGCGGCAAATATGATATGATGCTCTTACGCAGGACTTTAGTTCGTTAGTTACTAAGTTTTTTATGCCCCCATAAAGTGGGGAGCATATAGCGTTGCACTTGTCCGTCCGTCCCGAAATCTTGTGAACGCAACTCCTCTTAAAACGGATGGCAAACTTTGCTTAATCTTCCAGGGATGAACAACCTTAATGTGTAGATGGTAGTAAAGGAAGGAATTTTCGCTGCGACCAAATTAAAGAGTGTTATGGCCCTTTGTTGATTTCTTCACTAAATACTATGTAGAAATTTTGTGGACGCAACTCCTCTTAAACCGGATGGCAGATTTTGCTTGAACAACCTTAATGTGTAGATGGTAGTAAAGGTGGAATTTTTGCTGCCACCAAATTTAACAGAATTAGGGCACTTTGTTGATTTTTTCACTATATACCATATATATGTTGTCAGTGCGGGCATCCGTGTCCTTTGGACACAGTTCTAGTTCCTTTAGATAGTTATTAAATTGTAGGGATGAATGTATATTTTAAGAAACAGAATTGAATTTAAAACAGCTCTGTCTATTTTTCTGCTATAATAGCCACAATAACATACATGTATACTTCAGAAATGTCGGACAATTCAGATAGAATTGGCGTTTTTCATAATTTCCAAGTTTGATTTTGTCCGTAATGATGTCTATATGAAACAGATACCATATTGTAGGGACAGATAAATAAATGCGATCATGAATATATCTGTCCGTTTATCCGTGACAGAGTCTAGAAATACACGGATAATTCGGACAGTACAACAAATCGATGTTTTTCATAATGTTCAATTATTAAGTGTGACTTTATGCAAAAAGATATCTTCATGAAACATAGATCATATTGTAAACATTAGGATAAATGAATGCTTTCCAAGATATATCTGTGTTTTTATGATAGTGTCCAGAAATACATTAATAAAAGGGAAAACACGCAGGGCTAATAAAGCCTGTGTTTATATATTAATATAAAATTGTATGGAATGTGTATAGTACTGAAAGGTTTTTGATTTAGCGGGTTTTGCATGTTTTTACTAGTATTATAAAAAATATATTGTAGTTTGTCTGGGGCCAGTTGTAATAAATAACTAAAGGTTTCAATGTTCGATTTACCGCTTCACAAGTGACAACACAAATAGTCTTTTAATAGGAGCTTATAAACCAAGATGCTCTCCATCGTGTATGTAATAGATATACCATTGCTGCGTTGACGATTTCTGGGTTTGCGTAAATTATACCATTCGTCTCGTGAGGTTAAGGCATAAGAAAGGTGATTATGGTATAATTTACGCAAACCCAGAAATCGTCAACGCACCAATGGTGTATCTGTTTTAACCTATAGCTCCGCCCAGAAACACTTACTCCTTCGATCTTCAAAACTGAAAATTATACCATAGTCTGGGTATGGTATAATTTACGGTTATTGGAAATTATACTTGGAAGAATTTTACATAAAAAGCGCTGAAGAGCTATAGGTTAACTTTTACATACACGATGGAGAGCATCTTGGTTTATAAGCTCCTATTAAAAGACTATTTGTGTTGTCACTTGTGAAGCGTTTTTCTCTTAAAGTTAACCTATAGCTCTTCAGCGCTTTTTATGTAAAATTCTTCCAAGTATAATTTCCAATAACCGTAAATTATACCATACCCAGACTATGGTATAATTTTCAGTTTTGAAGATCGAAGGAGTAAGTGTTTCTGGGCGGAGCTATAGGTTAAAACAGATACACCATTGGTGCGTTGACGATTTCTGGGTTTGCGTAAATTATACCATAATCACGTGACCTTTCTTATGCAACCTCACTCGACTTCGTCTCGTGAGGTTAAGGCATAAGAAAGGTCACGTGATTATGGTATAATTTACGCAAACCCAGAAATCGTCAACGCAGCAATGGTATATCTATTACAAATATCCGAAAAAATCAAACCGAAGGTATTTAACAGGCAATTACTTGCAACCAAAATGCTAGAGTAAATGATGTTTTGCAAGTTTTTATTTAAATGAATTGATGCAATATGAGTCTATATATGACTCTGTAAATATCATTGTTTTAAACCAGTGGCCAGTGCACAACAAGCCAATGATTGATCATCGATCCGTGGTCACTATGCTGTATGTATAGCTACTATAAAAGTATGTCAGGTTATTTACGGTGTTTGACGGTCCTCGACTTTGTCAAAAACTAATTCATAGGGAATTTTTCATCGCCTCTTGCTTAATATCTGGTAGTTTTGAGTAAAATTTTCAAATTATTTGCCAATTCGCAAGTATTGACTTGTTTTTTTCTGGTCTTTATCCTTGTCATACATACTTAACTTATTATAAAGCAACATTGCAAACATAAAGCCCCAGCTAACAAATTCATACCCGGCTTTCAAATGTCATGTAGTTTTTGTGATAACTCTAAAGATATACTAGAGCTCTTATGATAACTTTTGTTACTGCTAGTGTGTTTCTTGCGCTAATTTAGCGTTTTTTTAAATTATTCAATAAGGTTGTAAATCGTTAGTACGCTCATCCTTTGAACAAAAATGTGGATAAAATGTTGGTCTTGAGTGTCTGCAAAGAGCGAACAGGTGATATGCTATCATCTACATCAGCGGTTACCGATATTCAGCAGTGTCGAACCGTATATGTTACGGTACCGAACGAATATGTCACATATTTCACAGCTGTGCTAATGTGCCATATACGTTTCTGCAATTTGGTAGTAAATGCCCGACGTATATGTCACACATTTTACACAGTAAACTAACATTTATTACCGCCGTTTTAACCTACCTACATCAACGTTAATAATACATCATCATCATCATCAACAACAACAACAACAACAACAACATTATTATCATCAATGATACATTATTATCGTCATGGTAAATCAGTGATATATTTGTTTAAGTCCACGCCGCCTTGGTTATCATTTTACCAGTAAGATGACACTGTGTCAATACACCGTGACTGGCTTTGTCAAAAATATGTGCTTAATATTTTGGACATTAATATTTATTGACTTGAAGATAAAATATCGACTTTTCAAGCCCCCATTCTGATGGAAAAGTTTAACTTGTCCGTGCGCCTGTGCCTGAGTACACGCGTCTGTCCGTCCCGGATTTCTTTAGTGTTGCTCCATAAATACTTAGGGACCATGCAATTTTACATGAACGTTGGTCAGAATTATGTTATTGTGCACCTGGGATTTCGCTTGTCGATTCGGGCAGTCATGCCAGAGTTATTACCTTTGACTTAGTCAAATCGGAAATAGTCAACTTGGGGTCGCGTGTAGCATCAACACTATTTGAACTATGAGCATGGCCATGAAACTTGCAAGTTAACTTCCATAAATCTTTTATTCACGCTGCTAACCAGATGTTTAATTTTATAGTTCTGTCCACTCCACATTTATAACTTGCTCCTTAATTGTTATTTTTTGCCTAAATTTTCGAAATGACGATTGAACGCGTTGAAGTTGTTTCAAACAAACTGTTTGACATACTTTAACATGCATTCTACGTTGTTTTTGTTTTTTTCATGGTCGCAGCATATTTGCCATTAAAGCTCTAGCAAGAGGTGATTTTTTCCTGATGAATCACAAAGTATGAATGATACAATGATTAGGGATAGTGGTGACCTAATGGCTAAGATGTTTGCCTTTCAATCCCAGGATTGTGGGTTCGAGACCAACTCAGGTCACGACTATGTTTCCTCATATGACGCAAGTACTGGTTAGTTCCAGGAAGCAGACTCTAAAGTGATTAATACAAGTTGAAAGAACGCGTTTCGCAATCGAGCATTAATAAGTATGTTTAAACTAATAGCTTGTATTTTTATTAAGGGCCCTGGGATCTTTTTTTGTTATTATTTTCTTTTTGTTTGTTTTGTTTGTTCAAGCAAGTAGAAATATAAAAACAACATATTTTAGTGCAAGACGAATATATGTTCTTGTTTACACTATATTGCAGTACGATACTCACGAAAAATATAAGATTCGAGAAATACTTGTTTCTTATACACTTTTAAAACTTCCATGAAATATTTGTTTATTATACAGTTTAGAGGGTCCGTGGCCGAGTGGTCAAGGTCGTTGACTTTAGACCACTTGCCCCTCACCGCTGTGGGTTCGAATCCCAGCAAGGACTTGAGATTCTTTCATGTAATGAAGCTATCAAGCTAGCTTACGGAACATCGGTGGTTCCTCTCAGGGGCCCGTTCGTGCCTGAAATAATGCACGGAAGAGCACCTGAGGTCTACTTCCATCATTAAAGCTGGAACGTCGCCATTTGACCTATAATGTGTCGGTGTGACGTAAAACCCAATTAAACAAACAAACAAACAAACAAAATGATAAACTTTTAACAAAATCTGTGAAATATTTGTTAAGTAGACACTTGTGATGATGATTATGATGAAGATGATGATGATGATGATAATGCTGCTGCTGCTGCTGCTGCTGCTGCTGCTGCTGCTGCTGCTGCTGATGATGATGATGATGATGATGATGATGAAAAATGTGGTTGTGGTATCTACAATGTCGTCATTAGGTTATTTTTTTGATAAACGGTATTATGCAAAACGGACTTATTTAAGTACAAAAATCCACATGTGACGTATACGTTCGTATTTTTATTTTTATGCGCATTTTTGGTAAGAAATTAGTGACAAATACGTTTTGGTGAGTAAAGAAAAATTTAATCCAACGGAATAAAGCACATTTTCTGTTCCATTTTCGGCTGAAGAGTGTGCCATATTCGACCGAATATGTCACACGTCTGACAAATTCAAACCGAATATGTCACAAGTGTGTCATATTCGGTCCGTGACATATACAGTCCGACACAGCAGTATCATGGCTTAAGGTGACAACAGACACTTTCCGTGGTACTCACATAAATGTCATTTAAACCAACTTATTTAAGTAATAATTGTTATTTATTTAATCTGTGTGCATTAAATGTCGCTGATCATCATAAGAAAAAACATATTTGAAAAAATGCCTTTGTAAATGATTGATTTTTAATAAAAAATCCTAAAAAATTTTAAATCGTCATATCAAAGTCTTTTTTATTTTTTTGTTATTCAAACTTTTGGAAAATAAACATACTTTTAATATCTGGGGAACCGTGTCTCAAATTTTTTCTATCTTTTTCTCAAAAAAATATTACGTAACGTCAAACAATTTATGCGACTTTTTTCACCATACATATTACGTAATTGAAGATAATTAAGTTCGCCGATTGAGCAAACAAAAATCCCTGACACGGTCGCCCCGTAAATGAATTCCCTTTCAATGTGCTTTAAACCGCATGTTAATTGCTTGATTATTTAAAAAAGTTATGCCGTCTATTCAAAGTTAAGTCGACCCGCATC
>NW_026853288.1:0-15376 GCF_026571515.1 Ruditapes philippinarum
GGGGTTACGAAAAGGTGTAATGGTAATAAGGCGTAATGGTGACATGGCGTTATGAAAAGGCGTAATGGTAATTAGGCGTAATGTTGACATGGCGTTATGAAAAGGCGTAATGGTAATTAGGCGTACATGTAATGTTGACAAGGTGTAATAGTAATTAGGCGTAATGTTGACCTGGCGTTATGAAAAGGCGTAATGTTGACATGGCGTTATGAAAAGGCGTAATTTTTGTTTTTGTTTTTTTTTGTTTTGGATTTTACGTCACATCGACACAGTATAGGTCATATCGCGACGTTCAAGCTTAACTGGTGGAGGAAGACCTCACGAGAATGATAGTTAATACAGAAATGAGTTTTGTTCGATTGTTAATCAGTTTATAAACGCACACTTAATCTTGTTCTTGGAACCAACCGGTACCGAGCAATGAGGGTGCAGTTTTATGCTCAAGTAAACAATTGTAGCGCCGATATATGTCCCAACGTCGAAAAATGTCCAAACGACGATAAATGTCCAAAAATTGACGATAAATGTCTCAATCGCCGATAAATGTCCAAAACTCCTTTAACGAACAATGTCCAAAAATTAACGAAAAATGTCACAACAAATTAGGTGTTCATAAATGTCCAAATCGGTTAACGATAAATGTCTCAACTTTTCATATGTTAATTTGTAATTTATATTCAGTAACTACTGGAGTTCCCCATGGCCTATACTGTTTTTAATCTATATCAATGACATGCTTTTGACTATGGAAAAAACAGAAACTGATATTTTTGCTGATGACACCAACCTCTGATGTATCCCTTAACAGAGTAGTTGAATCTCTGACTCATGATCTTTTAAATGCCAACAAATGGTGTGATTTTAATCGCATGTCTATCAATGTTAACCAAACTAAGGTCATGTTAATTTCCTCAAAACACAAGCAAAATTATATTTATGAAAGTAATTCTTGTATTTCATATAAAACAGAGCAAATTGTTTGTAGCTCTGAAGAAAAATTATTGGGTATTACAATTAATAACACCTTGTCTTTGCAAAGCCATATTGATAATGTTCTTAAAAAATGTAACTCATTGTTACATTTATTATCTCGAATAAATTATTCATATCTATACCTGTTCTACAAAAGAATATAAGGGTAATTCAAATAATAGGAACACGCCACGTGATCATAGTTCTCCATGGTTCGATGATGAATGTTTAATGCTTAAAACTGAATATAAAAACACACTAATATTATTTAATAACTGCAAGTCTGATTATAATAGAACGCAGTTGTGCGACGCAAGGAAGCGTTTCAAATATATTTCACGCAAAAAGAAACGTGCACATAAAATAAAGAAATCAAGGGAATTGACTGATCTAAAAAATAAAAAGCCTCGTGACTTCTGGAAACATTTTAAGGCAAAAAATAATTCAAATGGTAATATATCGCCGGGTGAGTTTAAGACATATTTCTCTGAATTATTTAGTGATATTAGGACAACTTCCATTGATATTGTTGAAACTTTCAACGAAACTTCTGATTTTAATGTGAATGATTCAACATTCAGTGAACTTAATGTCCCTATATCGCTACAAGAGGTTATCGCAGCAGTAAAAAGTCTTAAGCGCAACAAATCATCGTGTCCTAGTGATCACTTAATTAACGAATATTTAATAGAAACAATTGATATACTTGGTAGCCATATTACTGATTTATTCAACAAAGTGTTCAATTCTGGACAATTCCCAGAATCCTGGTCTCAAGGATTTATAGTGCCTATCTTAAAAAAGGGGGATAAAAATTTGCCAAATAATTATCGTGGGATCACTTTATTAAGCAATCTGGGAAAATTATATACAAATATACTGACAGGTAGAATTGAAAAATGGTTCGAAAAAAACAATTTTGTTTCAGTCGCTCAGTTTGGTTTTAGAAAGGATAGGAGTACGGTTGATGAGGCCTTTGTATTACATAACTTAATAGAACACGTTTTATCACAAAAGTTGAGACTGCCCTGCGCATTCATTGATCTGCAGAAAGCCTTCGACTCCGTCTACCGCAATGCACTGTAGTTCAAACTTTTCAATATGGGCATCGATGGCAAAATTCTACAAACGTTTAGGGCAATGTATGCTGTAGTAAAATCGTGCGTTAAAAGTTGTAATAAGTACTCAGACTTCTTCGAAATATCAATCGGTCTAAGACAAGGTCTTAATAATTCTCCTGCCTTGTTCGCGTTATTTCTAGAGGATTTAGAACTATTTTTGCAAGATACGAACTCGTTCGTCTGGTTTAACAATTTATGATATTTGTGTAACATTTCTAATGTTTGCAGACGATATGGTTTTAATTGGTAATTCTGTGCAGGACTTACAGACTAGTTTAAACAAATTATATGATTATTGCAATTACTCGGGACTTCAAGTTAATATAGAATAAACCAAAGTCGTAGTGTTCCGTAAAAGGGGTCCTGTTAAGCAAGAAGAGCGCTGGTATTATAACAACCAACCTCTTGAAGTAGTAAATGATTTTAATTACTTGGGGATCGTGTTTAATTATACCGGTTCATTCGTTTTGCATAATCAGTACGTTATTGGAAAGGCGCTTAAAGCTTCAAACATACTTTTAAACAATATCAATAAATATGAATTAAACTCATCGTTATCTATGAAACTTTTTGATGCATTTGTCGGTTCGATCTTAAACTATGCCTGTCCGATTTGGGGTTTCTCGAAAACAAAGGAAATAGAACGCGTGCACTTGAGGTTTTTGCAAGTCAATCTTGGGAGTCAAACAAAGAACTAGTAATGCAGCCGTATATGGGGAACTAGCGCGGTATCCGCTGCATATTACAAGATATTATCAGATTATTAAGTATTGGTTACAAATTCTTACGACGGATAACATTATAATTAAACGCGTATATGACGAATCGTTGAAAAGATGCCTAAATAGTAATACAGTAAGTTGGGCTGGCAGAGTCAAGATATTACTCAATCAGTATGGGTTTTCTGACGTTTGGGAAAATCAAGATAACGTAGATGCCAAACTCTTCCTACCTTTATTTAGACAACTGCTATTTGACTGTTACGTACAGAGCTGGCGAGCTGATTTGCAAGCAAATAATGTTCTGAACACTTTATATGTATACCTTAAAGATGAGTTCGTCACCAGTGACTATCTTAATGTAATAAACTCTAAGTATTTACGTCAGTCTTTGACAAGAATAAGCGTATCGGCACATAGGCTGCGCATTGAAACTGGTAGGCACGGTCGAAATCGCATAGAACGATCCGAGCGAGTTTGTCAGCTTTGTGATTCTCAAGAAATTGAGGATGAATACCACTTAACTATAATTTGCAAAGTCTATGAAACCTTGCGTCATAAATACATTAAACAATATTTTTACAGGCGCCCAAATATGCACAAATTCGTACAATTAGTATCTGCTCAAAATAAAGTTATCACCAGAAACCTGGCGAAATATATTTACCAAGCGAGTCGTATTCGCACAGAGCTGCTTTTAATTATACAATACAGTAATAATGCAGTTTAATTTTAAAGTTTGAATATATACGTTTCTTAAGTGATAAGCAATATCAACTATAAATCGTTGTGTTTTTATTTTTTGTCACGGCCTTAACCGACATCAACGTATTAAACATATATCTGTGGTCGATGCTACAATAGTACTTTCCTATAGATTGTTGTCTTTTTCTCAATAAATACCAAAAGTAATATTTTTATGGCATACACATGCATAATGTCTACTTTACTTAATCATGTATAACTATTGATTGAAACACATGCTGAGGACATGTCCATATTATCAACGACTATATGATATTCCGTTCGTTCTCCAAAAGTACTTTTTATAAATTGTTTTTCTTTACTGCTAAAAATAATATTTGATGTAAAAAATGTAAAAAAAATTACTTCTAGAAAATTTTTCTGTACGAAATCTGCTGTGGTCATAGTATTATTTTTACAATAGGTTTATCTCTTAGATTTGGTTTGCTATTGCTAATCATGGTCATGCAACTACATAGTTAGGTGAAGAAGCAGGCGCTTGTTTTGGTTGAGTCTATTCTGTTTTATATTTTGTTTAGGGGGTGAGTTGTCATACTAGTCCAGTCATTCTAGCTCAAAATAGAGCCAAACCTCAAACAAATTGCAACAGAAAATATTTTGAGTGTTTTGAAACCCCAGACCTATATTGTATAACATATCAAAAGTCTAGAAAAATCTAAATTGGGGAATGTTTTCAAAAATTGAGATAAAATATATGGGTATCATTGTATTTATTTTTTTAATTTGAACTCAATGTAGTACACACATACAATTTTCCAATCAGTTTTATATATAATATGCATAAAAATATAGCTTAATCTATCCCTATAGTAACATAAAGTAATCAAAAAGTTGTTTTCGTTTAAAGAAACTACTTTTACCTTTCTAAAATTTATTAATTAACTTAAGTGGGTGGGGTAATATTATATTTTTACATTGCTGTAGATCAACAATTTATTGAAAGCTCTATGTTATATGATATTAAACAGAAAATACATAATGGTTTACGTACATGTGAAAACTGTCAAGTTTCAACGTTTTATGAATTTAATTTACATTCCATCAATATTTAATGCATATATTGAAATATTTATATTAACATTGTACAGCTAGTGGGTGGGGTAATTTTATACAAAATAAAGAAACATTTAGGAAATTTATATTATCTATGATAATAATATTGAGTTTTATAATAACTTGAATACTTTCAAGCACATCTGTTGTATTTTTTTCTGAGTCATTATATAACATCATGACATTGCGTCAAAAGAGGTGACATTGACCTTTTGGAAGGTCAATTTCAAATATTTGATACATTTGAGCATAAAATGTAAAAAAAAAATATTTGCAAATTTTAATTTGTAAAATATCTTCGCTAAGCATAAGCACAAGAATGTCATGACTTTTACAAAGCGTCACCCGCTTCTGTAATTTCTGGTCGACCAATCTTTCACTTTTTATCACTAGATGGTAGCACCTGAAATTCTTCTGGTATATCTTTTCCAGTTCTGAAATTAGAGGAGCATAAACATGTTTCATGGTAAAGAGCATCGGTTACAAGCAAGTCGTGAACCTGTTCTATCCTTGCTCTCACTGTATCAGACAAACAGTCATTCCTCTGTATGCTTATATTCAAAATAGTAGGTTAAATATATTGTCCTTACTGGCGAAACATCACACTTCCTTGTTTTACCCTGACTTATTACAGATTGACCACAATATAAACAATCTTTTTTGTATGAAAACTTATCAGTCATTGATCTCAATGGTGTTAATGGTGGCATCAGTGTTTACTTTTTCTGTCTTAGTGTCTCTTTTAGTGTAATGTGGGTTACAGTACATCTTTCTACACTCAATGTGAATATATTATTCCGATTCAACTTTTAAACTGTCATTTTATTTCTCACTGGCAGCATTTATTCCCTTGCATTCCTTTTCGTTGCCTTTAACTGTCTTTGTATGATCATCAAACAGCCGTTAACAAATCCGACAGGAGTTCATCTTGAAAACAAACAATAACTGATATTGTAAGATTTATAAAATATGTTTTTTACAATATATGGAGGTTGATCCAGAATTACCCAAAATTTGTTTATAATTCTGATAACTTTTTTATGTTTTCTTCATTAAATTTATAAATGCGAAAAGATCGATGTTTCTTCTATTTAATTGCCAAATATAATTGATTATAAACATCCAGTACCGTCTCAGGCCGCCTTAAATAACCATGGATACGCCACAGCAGCGCAACTCAAAGAACACGACGTTCGTTGAAATTTATAATACACCAAAGTGCCCGACACAAAAAGGGATCATGTCCAATATTTGCCGAATTTTAATGTAAAGCCTGCTAAAATTTTACGTCGTTTGAACATTGTATTATTGTGTAATCATTTGTAATTGCAACGTTTATTTATGCAAAAACGTCTTCATTAAGGCGTCGGAAAACGGCACTTTCATAAACATTTGTCAACTGTTTAGACAGCCTACCATAGAAACATCTAATATGATAAATCATAAAAGAAATTCGACACAAGTATTTTGTTAGTCATGCATGCAAAACTTTTTGAGGGGTAAAGAAGTTTTTTTACCAGACTGTTTGAGTAATTTTAAAGATAAATACATATCGTTTGCGGCATAGAAGAATACGCGTGAAGTTAACGTTCTCCGTCGCTGTGGCGATTGAAAAATACAAATATGCTGTCATATGCGGCCTTGCACAATTTCAATGCGATTTAAAAAAATGAATTCTAATTGACGATTATGTGTTGTTTTTCATACTTTATTTGTTTTCTTTTACATGCACTTTTTATCTAATGAAATGAAATGAATCATATATTTTATGCCTTAAACTTTAAGATGATCATGTGTATGAATCACAGCAATCAAAGCAATTAGCAGTTCAATAGTCATAGGTTTAGGTTGTTAGTACACTTACAGTGAATGGCATCGGGAGGATTCCCTATGTATAAGAACAATAGAACATCAACCATTTTTGCATAATGTGACAAATACTATGTTTGCTTATATGGTAGGCATACTGTGTTTAATTATCATATTCTTGTTTCCTTGTAAAGAGGATATATTACGCAGTAATAAAGTGTTTGTTATATGAACTTTGAATAAATATTATTGAATTTATTGTTTATTTCTGGATCATCCCTTGTATTCTTGTATTCTGGTTATTGGTAGCTGATAACGTATTGTTTCAGTTATCCCAGAACAGTACGTGTTATTATAAGATGTATTTTTCCTAAAAGGCTTTCCTTAAAATGTTTTAGGTGTATTTATTTGATCAAAGTTGCTGATATGACACACTTTTCTTGCATATCAGACTGGCGTTTCCGTTAGTATTACCCATGCCGGAAATTTCATCTGGCATAGGGGGTCGGGCATGAGTCGCGTGCTGTACAATGACGTAATTTTGCCGTTATGAATGAAGTTCTAATTTCATACGCTGTTGTACAAAAATAGCTTCGGTTGTAATAGCATAAATTCCCATTGAAAATTAAGATAAAGAATTCAAAATATAATGTTATATCGTAAAATATGCAAGAAAAAATATCTGACATATGTTTGCGGTTCGGATCGGAATATCCGTCCCGAGGTGACCCGCCCATTGGGCGGTAACAAGGCTTGCCGATTTATTATTATTTTCTAAGGTTTTAATCTAAAATTATAAAAATATTAAATACCTACTGGTTAAAGTGTTTGGAAGTAACGTAAAGATAAAGTCACATATTGAGTTTAAAAATGTCACCTTTCAATTTTAAGCATTTCTAATGCCCATCCGTGCATGCATTCAAAAATATTTGTACTGATATGTAACTATATGGAACTTATGACACACTTTAAAAGTTTGCTTATATGAAAAATATCATTAAAGTGATTTTGTGAAACAAATGTCTCAACTATGCATCTTTACCTTTAAGTCGTATACATCACAGTGTCCTCAGAACACATGATCGGGCATACCCATTGGCTCTGGTGTGTTGATGAAATCTGTAACATAGAAATTACTTCAAGTTTGAAAGGATTAGAATCTTATTTTCATATTTACGTGAAATAAGGTTCTATAGAATACACAGATGTTTTTATTGTTACATGTATTTGCTTAAATTTTTATTTTAAAAGTGATAAAATTATACTATAATCAACTTAGGTGTGCATTCCGAAAGAAATACTAATATATCGCCAAACTCCTCACAGCGGTTACGTCACGCTTTGCTACTTTAACCACTGACACCACTGAAATCACGTGATGATAGTTGTATCATGTGACAAAAACATGGCGGCCAGTTTCAGAACGCCAAGGATCCCATATCAAACTGGCAGATTTATAATTACATCCTTACCACACAAAATAAGTTCAAGACACTCAATTTGTTATCACTTTAAAACAAGTGCCGGATCAAATCTTTTTGTGCAATCGTTCAATAACTGTTTATATTCTGCCATTGTTTACTGGTTGTTACTATGCATACGGTGTCACAGTGAAAATATCTTTCGTTATGTTTACAAAATAATTTTTAAACGTATAATTTTTTACTTTCTTGTACATTAAGCATAACTATTTAACGAAAGAAAACTAAAATGATATAAAGTATTCTATTTTAAAATTAAAAGTGAAAAAAATATATCCGGCTATATTCGACCGAATTTACTTGTGGTGGCAGTGGTTACTGTACTGATCAGGGGAAGTAACCGCTGCGAGGAGTTTGATATATCGCTGTGAATTAATCTTATACACGTAATGCACTTTTCAAATTCGCGCAGGTGCTATTGTATGCATAAAAGATTTTCTTTTAAATTATGGATCAACTGTGCATGTTTACCTTGAACTCATACAGTACACATCGCCAATCATGAACCATAACTAGAAATCACGTTTGTTTATTGATAAATTTTTCATGCCACCTTTTCATGTATAAATTCTTCTATGTCTATTAAAAACTGAAAATAATTTTAGATATATTGAATTATGCATACGACGCTCTATTTCCTCCATGTTTAATATTCACTTAAACTAGTAAAAGATAATGTTTGATATTTGTGTTATATATGTAAAAATATTACAAATATAAGCACAGGAAAGTAAACTTACTCATTTAGTGTACATATAGTTTACTGGATTTTTTTTTATTTTCAAAATCAAGCAAACATCAATGAAGACTACATCAAAGCGGTACCCCTGAAATAATAATAACATTACATACATTATATATGTAAAACAATTTTAAAAAACTATTAAAAAATATAAAAAAAACAACCTAGAATACACATTTAACAATAAAACATGATTAAAGTATTCAGAATTTATTTAACGTGATTCGTCATAATTAAAGTGATAATGGCGTTCCATAGTTTAAAAATACTGTCGAAATTAACTTGTTATAAATACACATTTTTAGGCCGTTTTTGAATGTTTACTAAGACAGGAGTTAATCAGAGTTGTTATTTATATAAATTAAACTGTTTTCCATGAAAAGTATAATACAGATCGCTTGAAACACCTGTTGACCTTCAACGGATAAAGAACTAGTAAAACAAGTAATAATTTTCAACAAATACAGTACTCATAATAAACATACGACCCCACATTAATAATTCCTATTATGATCTGTAATATTTTAAGGAATATATACCAACCCACTTTACAGTGTACTTTACTGACATTTATTTTGTTTACACTTATTTTGTTGTTGTTGTCCCCATTATGCAGTCGCTATTCTGAGTATCGGAGACGCTTTGTTCGCCTATGGAAGACCGTTGTCGTCAGAAAAAAATCACAAAAAATAACGCGATAAAAACCCGTTTTTTTCTATGTTGCGCAACTTAGATTTTGCTAGACTTTTGATATGATTCATGTTATTCCATATTCTTTCTATACCAGGTAAAATATTTTCTGTTGCAATTTGTTTGAGGTCGATTTACAGACTGACTGGACTATACACAAATTTACAATTTATATGCATTTATTTTTTTTCCAGTGATTGTTATTATCTTAAATGCTTCTGGGATTGCTGTTTTATCAATTCATTTGTAAATAAGATTATTTTATGTCTATTAACAGAATAATTTTAATGAACACGAAATTAGTTCACACCTACATGTGTATTGGTAACGTGATGGTTTAAGCCAATGAAAACACATCTATATTATTACAATCAGGCAGAGAAAAAGTGTGCAAAGAGTAAATCGATAATCTTTATGTAGCAAACAAACTTTGAATTGCAAGTTTTTTTCAGGATAAACTGTCCGAGGAGGGCCAGGCATTTTCATATCGTAAAATGGCTGCCATTTACAGTATCAAGTGATTATCCCAATCACCACCGCGACGTTGCGCGGGAATTTTAATTATAGCTAACCTCGGCGCGTCGCTTAGGATTGAAAATACCTTTTTCATATTTTATTGTAATAAATATTTACAAACTGTGTCTTTCGGGTTTTTTTTATCAATATATAACCAATAATGATGTTAATATGAATAAATAATCATATCTCAAATCTGTGACTATGATTTACAATGAAATTCTACCTTAAGTGTATTAAAAAGGTTTTTAATTTCTGTAATTTTATTTTGTGATTATGCTTCACACTCAATTGACCGTGAATTTTCTTTTCATATTTTGATTTCCTTGAAATCATTTTTCTCATCTGAAGGCATGCAACTTTAATATGATGATACATTAATTACATTCCATGAAAATGTTTAAAATATCTCATGACATGTTTGTCCATTTTACATTCAGCAAACATAAAGTCTTCACAAAAAGTAGTATGCAATCGTACCTGTATTACATACGAATGAATGTAATATTTTTCTTGTTTCTAACATGTATGATTGTTCAATTGATTCAAGGCCGTCGTCGATGGTCCGGCCGGTCCGGCCTTGGCCGGACCAATATTTTGGCCAAAAATGAGTAAAAAAAACAAAAAAAAACACGCATCGCTGATAAGCAATTTGACACTTGACTGGCCCCTCATGCAATGCGCGGTAATATACAAACTTGACGTGAAGAAACAACTGGACACTGTTAATTGACCAGGTATATGTAGGAGTCCTACGAAGTCAAGCGTTAAGTTATCTTAATTGGCATTAATTGACATCGACGTGGCTTCGGACAGTTCACAGTATATATATATATATTATATGTTTATTTAAAATATAACATCACAATTTCTAAAAAATTTACTTCAGTTCACATACAAGTATCTTAATATGAATAGCTTAAGATAGCAAACTATCATTATGTGTGACACAATTCCATCGGAACCAAATCAACCAATATCATTTTCGTTTCCAAAACGAACATTGTGAGTACATTTTTTCATCATGTTATATATATTATGATATAACAAAAAAAAAAAAAACAGTGCATGCGATTTGCAATATGCGTTAAGAAAATCTTAAACTAGTATGCCTGAATTCTCCGAGAACTTGATAACATTTTATTGATTCTATACGGCAACCGTGTTCTGGCCTACAATCGATCTTGCCATGGCCAGTGTTAAAGTGAGATTTGACCAACCGGGATATCCCGTATTTCAGAACGTGGAGGATTTACGTACTAAGGTCGCACAACCTTTGAAGACCGAGTACACTAGAGAACTTGGTTTTGTTTTGAAATTCCTATGGTAACGACATTAACAGAGACATCTTAGAGGTGCAGCTAAGGCCTTACCTGCTACGTTCACATTTTGACAAATCAGAAAATAGTACTGTTACTCTACCTGACGTTTTGAAATTTGTGTCAGAACAGTCAGTGCTAAAACGAGCACTGTTCTCTGAGGTCGTTGTGTTGTTTAATATTTTTGTTAGAAATGCCTGCTACTAATGCTACAAGTGAAAGGACATTCTTGGCGCTCAGAAAGAAGAAAGACATACCTGAGATCGACAATGTCTCATGTACGTTTGAACAATCTAATGGTGTTACAATATTCATGAGTACAGGACAGATTCACTTAACTACCGTGTTATTGCCGATGAGTTCATTACCACCACAGAATGATGGCGATGTGTTTTTGGAAAATTTACATAAAATGAAACTCTGTGTTGTGTAAGATTATTGTGAACAAAATACAAGTTACTGCTAAACAGAAAGTGGTTATTAGTGACTCGTAATGTACTATTCTTCCATCATGTCATCGATTGATATTTAAGCCTATACCATTGTGTGATTTATGTTAAACAATAATCCACGTACTGTAATATTTCTTGTATTTGTTTATTTATAATTATCAGATAAAAATGCATCTAAAGAATTATAACATCAGTTATTGTTTATTTTTCATTTGCCAAATATCAATGACATGTACTGTATTCATTTTATGTACACCTGTCCGTCCGTTATACGAACCTTAAATTTCACCCTTAAAACTTACGGCGCACTTAAAAATGTAAAAAATCGTTGACATATATTACTATAACATGTACGAGCGGCAGGCTGTAAACTGTGCCAAATATACGGGAAAATGCCCCTGAGAGCATCCTAGAATAAAAAAATTTCCGGGGGAGGATGCCCCCGTACCCCCCTAGATTGGCTCAAACCAACAAAGTTGGTCGCACCAATCACAAAATCGTGACGACGGGCCTGTTGATAGAAAGTATTGCTTCACTTTACTTAAGTTTATTTTCAAATTTGATTTTTCTTTTTCTAAGATGAATACTTAAGTACATATTTTCTAAGGTAATGTCTTAAGAACATACACATACTTATTTAGTCTTTAACATATATAAACTTTACTTAAACATTATTGATTGCTGATACAAAATGTTAACATTGTCAATCATAGTGACCATATGCCATGTATTTTGTAAATGTATATTGTACAACGATATGTTGTGTACAAGTTGGAAATAAAATCATTCTTCTTCTTCTTCTTCTTCCTGTACGTAAAATATTTACAATGCATATATTTTACCACATCTTGACTATTGTTGCATAATTAACGGTCACTGTACGTCTTTTCTAGAAGATAAACTCATTAAGTTCCAAAAGTGAGCTGCAAGACTCATTCTAGACAAAGATCATGACACTCCATCTGCTGAACTTTTTTTCTGAACTCCTCTGGATGACATTTTTACAAAGGGTTGTTTTTCAAAAAAGCTATAATTATGATGTTTAAAATAATGAATAATCAGGCGCCTTCCTATTTATTGAATAATTTCATTTTATCGTCAGATGTTCATACTCGCATTTTGCGTTCATCATCTGATTTTCAACTTTATACCCCTAGACCAAATACTGAACAATTTCGTAAGTCTTTCATTTATTCTAGATCTTGTATTTGGAACGGCCTTCCTGATTATATTAAGTCTGCTACATCTGTTAACCATTTTAAAACCTTATACTTGAGGTATTATCACACATTGATGTTTACAAATTGATAATCTCCTGTATGTTTTTACATTTATGCATTTTTATAGTTTGAATAATTATGTTAAATTTATATTGTTCCTTGTTGAGGGCCTCATGGAAGATTGATATGTTTGTTCAAATAAGTTCTCTCGTTAAATAAAGTCTTTATTATTATTATTATTATTACTCATTACACAATATGTTTATTGTTTTTAACCAACTTGATTAACCAAAACTAAAGTGATGGTATTTCGACGGAGGGGAAGACTGAAAAATAGCGAACAATGGACTTATGACGGAAAACGTCTCGAGATAGTGGATAACTTTAATTACTTAAGCACGGTCTTTAATTCTAACGGTCGTTTTGATTCGAATGTACAAATACTAGTTGGAAAATCGCTTAAAGCAATGAATACCTTATTTAATAATATCAAATACTAAAGATTTTGATTTTACACCCAAAACTATGTGCAGCCTTTTTGACGCTTTTTGTGTTCTATTTTAAATAACTCTGCTGAAGTATGGGGTTATACAAAATGTCAAGAAATTGAGAGAATACATCTTAAATTTTGTAAATATTGTAAATGTTAAATTGTCAACTTGCACGTTTTCCTTTATATATTAATCGCTATATCAGAATTATTAATTAGAAAAAAATTATGATTTGATGCTGGAAGATAAAAAGGTAAACCGGGCTCATAACGTAAAGAAATTATTATATAGCTATGGTTTCGGCTATATTTGGGAATCACCACAAAATGTTGATATTAACTGTTTCATTACACGTTTTAAGCAGCGGTTAATAGATACTTTTGTGCGGGACTGGAATAGTAGTTTGACTAACAATAGTGTTTTATTTGTGTATAAGAATGTTAAACAAGACTTTGTGTATGAGGATTACCTGAGTGTTGTTAGATCAAAAAAGTGTAGACAAGTTTTAACCAAGTTTAGACTCTCTTCACATAAACTACGTATTGAGTCCGGTAGATACGGACAGAATAGGATAGAAAGGAGCGAGAGAGTTTGCGAAGTATGTGGATCAAATGACATTAAAGATGAATATCATTTTATTTTAACATGTACAAAGTATAAAAGTGTAAGAAAACGATATATAGACAATTATTATTACGAACGTCCTAGTGTGTTTAAACTCACTCAGTTGTTTAAATCAAAGAATGTACACACTTTGAACAATCTACCTTGCTATCTGAATTGTGCATTGAAAATAAGGAGAAATTTGTTAACATAGTCTCATGGTATAAATTATTTGAGTCTGTAATAGTAATATATTCCAAAGAAGTACTATAGTTTATTGCTTTTGTTTCAATATTATATTGCTCTAGAAATACTTAGTAGCCTTAAAAGTATAACAAGTGCATTTCTCTTGCCGGGATAACAATTGTTCGATATTTTAAGAAAATAATATAATTGTAATCCGACTTTGTATAAATAACCATTATATTATATCACTCTCATTATAAATAATTATGTACTGATATGTATATATATAAGAATATTCATGCTTTTCTAATGTTTATGTAATACCTTGATATATATTGTATTTCTGTTAAGATGGGGAGCATATGCTCAAGTCTGAAAATAATAGAATATTTGTTCTGTTCTGTTCTGATTTACCCGTGTCTTATTCGATTCATTGGTAGCTTCTACGTTAAATTACGAGGCTGAAATCTGGGGTCATCATGTCGGACCTGATGTTGACCTAATTCACTCCAAATTCTGTAGAAAAGTATTATCTGTCAAACGTTCTACAAATTTAGACGCTCTCTACGGCGAATTACCTAAAATCCCGATGAACATTCATAGGCAATTAATAATGGTAAAATATTGGATAAAATTATTGACATGTAAAAAAGAATCTCTTCTTTTCAAAACCTATAACATGCTGAAAGTCGATGTTGAAGGAAATAACACATATAATAAATGTAATCGGGCTTATCAAATTAAAATTATACTTGTATTATGCATTAAAATTTTTGATTTTATTTTTTATTATTCATTTTTATTTAATTTTTATTTTGCTTTTATTTCTTAAGGTACACTTTAATGTCGGTAATATGTTATAACAGAAGGCATAAGAACAAATACAGATAGGAAGATCTAAGTTAACCAATCAATTTTAATTTCGTGTAACGAAATTTGGAATCATCCAATGAAACAATGTTTACTTGTTAATAAAAGTATTAACTGAAACCCTGTAAGTTCAAGACAAATCAGCTTATGGTTACTGATAGTGTTAAAATTTCTTTTGTAACATTTACTATCGAAAGGTCTGAAATAGGATTAATTATCTTGTTAAAGCGATTATCATAGATTGGTTAACTTAGATCTTCCTATCTGTATTTGTTCTTATGCCTTCTGTTATAACATATTACCGACATTAAAGTGTACCTTAAGAAATAAAAGCAAAATAAAAATTAAATAAAAATGAATAATAAAA
>NW_026853289.1:0-26685 GCF_026571515.1 Ruditapes philippinarum
GTTTATACATTATCAAAGACCACATCTAACGGTCTAAGACCACATGGTACAACTAATTATCGGCATTGAACCAGAGGTTTTATACGACCAACATTCGAAATGTTAAGATTGACAAAGCTTTAAAAATTTAAGCTTCCCATTTTATTTACAGGTATAATAAGAAATCTCTAAAATAAGCTGGCACTTATTTTGAATTAATATTACCAGCCTGAAGTAAATAAAGTTGTCTATGTTCGAGAGGGTATAATTCTAAGGGTTTATAACAAAAGTTGTACATACAATTTCTGTTCATTTGATTTTATTTTAACCACCTACGGAATAGGTGGGTGATAATTGACACCACACAAGAATTGGTATAAGAAATTTCTATTCAATAAAACGTTTGCAACATCATATAAGTTTATATTATGCGGAAAAACTAAATTCATACAATGTATAACAACAGAAGTCTGCTACAAATAGGGCATAAACTGCTGTATAAGAAATTTGTAATGTATTGAAATATAAACCAGATATATAGACAAGTAAAATGGTTTCCTGCGGGGAACATTTTAAATTATATAAAGATTATTCATTTAACTATTTTCAACATTGTTGGGGGGGGGGGATAAATAAACGTTTGTATCAGGAATATAGTTGACAATAATCGATCAATATAGAAGACGGTCTTTGAAAACTGGTGACCGTTGAAGACCGGAGAAGGCCGAACAAAAAACAATTATTTCTTTTTAAGAAAATGATTAAATATGCCTACCATTTTATGAATAATTACGAGCAAAAAGAAAATTAATTTAAAATAACGCAGAAAATATCTCTATTTATTATGGCAGATGCCACTACGAATATTTAAATTTTGTAGATTTTCAGTATAAACAATTTATTGTTTGTAAAATTTGAGATAGATATTAAAGAAACATTGAAATTTTCAAACACATCATTCAAGTTTTTCCACCTTAAACGGTAAAATAATTATAGAAAATTAGAAAT
Organism: Ruditapes philippinarum; assembly: GCF_026571515.1. Classification (NCBI taxonomy): domain Eukaryota; kingdom Metazoa; phylum Mollusca; class Bivalvia; order Venerida; family Veneridae; genus Ruditapes; species Ruditapes philippinarum. The sequence continues at coordinate 988 of NW_026853289.1, forward strand.
ACAACGTAATAGTTTTTTGTTCTTTATTAGGTGTAATTCGGACTATGACCCTAGAGGTAAATCCGTAACGTACCGGCACACGGTATTTAGCTAGGTTTTCGAAAAGGTCAATTAACCAATCATGTACGGTTTACAGATCACATGCTCCTCCATGTACCGAAAACAGGTCACGTGCTCCTCCATGCCTCAAAAGTTAAACGCGTACCAATACCCTGCGGTCTCCAGACCGCAGGGAATAAATACACTTAACAAATCTTATAAGTTTGCACCTTTAATGTCCTTATAACTTTTTCGTTCATCAATATTTTTTCACAAAGTTTTGTGTTCTGACTATTGACTGCATTTCCACACTTTTCCCGTGCTCAATGCACATGATATTCTCGAATATAACAGAGATCCACATATCAGAAAAACATAACATATGGGTACATTATCTATTCAACAGCGTGGCATAGCCCTAAGATTGGTCTACGCTGGAGTACACCAATCAGAGACTGGTAAAAAATAATATGTTTATGTAATAATTTAAACTCCATTGCATTATAAAAGCTGAAAATCATTTAAATTCAGTTCCTTCCCAAGACGAACGTAATTGCATATTTGTTTTTTACTTATTACATGTTTATATCAATTGGAGGTTGCGCAACGCATGGTGGTCACCGCAATGTAATAAGTAATAGAAAGAGCACCGAAACACGAGTCTATCTGATTTGTACGAGGGGGCGTAGCCCCCGAGTATTAATCAGATTGCAGAGTGTTTTGGTGTTCTTTCTCTTTTGTATCATAGTCAAACATAAAAACACGTTCCCTGTTGTCACAATATGAAACCCCGGCAAAAATGGACCAATGAATGAACATCTGAATATGATATTTCTGACGCTTTCGCTTTCTCTGCCGTCACAATATGTAAACCCCAGCAAAAATGAGCCAATCAATGGGCATGCTCTGGAGTGCGGGTAACTAAAACCGCACTCCAGTTAACGCACTGTGCATGTATATGTATACGATTTAACCCTGACACATTTTCAACAGAAAGGTCTCCAAACTATGATACAACAATGCTTAAGAAGGCTTATCTTCATAACAGAGTAACTGGCAGCGTTTATAACATTCCTTGCCGACCCCAAAATGATCTCCAACGCTATGTTACATTGATGCGACGACGCTCCAAGGCTGTAATGCAGTCAGAGTGCCACACACATCATCAAAGAACATCATTTTTCAAAATCGACTTTCGACACACACTCACATCTTTTAGAAAGACATCTTAAAATTTATCTTGAATGAAAAAAGAAAACAAATAAAAATAATAGCCTGTCTCTTTTCTGTATTTATTGAAAATTTCAGCATGATCGGGCAAATATTGATACACCACCCGTACGAAAAAGATAGCAGGATTCCGCCTAATATAAGCAGGAAAACGCTTAAAATTTCCGTGTATATAAGATTTTCCTGCTAATTTAAGACGGACACGGAATTTTGTAAAAAATCCTGCTAAGCAATTTCACATTCCGCCTAAGGCTTAGGCGGAAAATATGGGATGAGCAATAATTTAGACGGGTTTTAGGACTTAGAATTTTGTCAGTTATTTGTTAACAGGAATTATGTACTTAGACTTTTTTGTTAACCAGAAATTGAACTTAGAAAATTTTACTAGTCAGACAGATTTCTGAATTTGGAGAAATTTCTGCAGAATAAATCGAATATTAAGTGATCAACAATTATTTTGCTGCTTTTATTCATTGTTAATTTTCAAAACTAAAATATTGTTTGTACAAACATAAACATACATAATCATTAATTCATAAAAAAAACTCCACAACAAAACTAAAACTTAGAACATATTATATAAATGATGTTGTAATGACTTTTGCATAGAATATATTTCACTGTGTTAAATTTGGGTATGAACTAAACTCATATATTAAGCTTTTTAATGTAATATAATTAAATGAGTAATATCCCTGAAAATTTTTCTTATCAACAGGATAAATAAATAAATACTGCCTCTAGTAACCACTCTACTATAATTTAACACCACAGACCTGATAACACACAGGTCAGATAATGGTTTCCCATCGTAAATTCTGCTACAGTCCAGACTGTTCCATGTGATTTATTTGGGGGGAAGCAACAGTTACTTTGTACATTTTATATGATGAGTCTGTTAAGAAGGACTTTGCAAAGTTTTTTTAAAGATATTTATTATGAATTTTGGATTCTTTTTCCATTTATTTTCTGGTATTTTTATATAAAAATTGTGAAAATAAAACGATGGGTTGGATTATCCCTGTTTACCATCATATCATGGAGATGTCCATAATTTGAAATCTAGGAAATATGGGTCAGCAGAAGCTGAGACAGTGGAAACAAAGGATTTTATTGATAGTTAAAAATTGTGGTGATAATATATAAGCAATTTTTGAGATAATATTTTGTTTAAAGTGTAAGGATTGAATATTTTTGAATTTTTCAAAGAAAAAGAAATAAGACTTAGCCTTGTGAATGAAAATGACAATAATCTGGATATGCTCAGTTGTAAATGAATTTTGAATGCTACATTATGACCTTGGATAAGAAGATAAATACCAATATCATAAAAATTCAGGTAAGTAACTTTTGGATACATTTAAACATTAAAATAAAATATATTTCAAATAAATTTAATAATTTTGCATTAAGTTTGAGAGTAAATTTGTAACACTAAGTTTGGTTGTAATGAATTATAGTTTAAATGTATGTATAATTATAACTGCATACAATGACAAGAAACAATAATACAAGATATAAGTGGTGGCAGTGTTTTACTGATGACTGTTTGTGTTTCAGGATCTGTCTCAAGCTGGTGTAAAAAGAATGGGAGGGGAGGAGTCACGGACAAGGATATTAACGATGCCATAAGTTAAAGCAGATCAGTTATGCTTGGAATAAAAATGAAAACAACTGGCTGAACAAAAAACATTTACAGTGAAATAAAATGAAATAATTTGCCATGGATTAAAACAATAGTATTATACAATAGCAGTGCAATAAAAAATATAACTCGTGTTTCTGTTTTTTGTGTGACTCTTTTACGTACATTATGGTAAAGCTCACAAAAATAACTTAAAAGCTTTTTAATTGTGATCACCTATTGTCTGTCTGCAATTTTGGATTCCAATTATTCTTATGCAGCTAAAAAATAATGTTGTATCCATCCATAATTCAGCTTTATTAGTGTACCATCACAAAATTGAATAACTTCATTTCCTTAGGCGGATTTTTTGCTAGTATTCCTTAGGAAGAATTTTCTCCTGCTAGTGATTAAATAGGTATTTTTTTCCTGGTTAAAATATTTTAGGCGGATTTTTTTCCGGCTAAGAATTTTCCTAAGGCGGAATTTTCTCCTGCTAGTGCTTTCTTTAAGCTGAATTTTTTCCTGGTTAAATTTTCTAAGGAGGATTTTTTTCCTGCTACCCTTACTGTTTTCCTCCTAAGAAAATTTGCATATTTCGCAGCGTATTCCTGCTTATAGGAGGAATCTGTGATATGTAAACCTGAAATGCCTTAGACGGATTACGCCTAGTAGCTAGGCGGAATTTCTGCTTTTTTCAGGGCGGAAGTTTTCGTACGGGCTATGAGACCATTTATGCATGTACACTTATAAGATTTGTTAAGTGTAGTATAAATCGTTATGGTTGAATCACTTTATCTGTTTATGAAAAACCAAGCACGTGTTCGTGCTCATGTGTCGAGATAACTAGAAAATTGGGTTTAAAAAAAAAGGAATATTCAAATGTATTAAACAGTCGGAAACTGAATAAAACTTGTACTTTTATATTGTATAATACTAAAGCTAATTGATTTATATATTTAAGGCAAAGTAGAGAACAACGGTAGCGAACTCACTAACTATGAAATACAATGTACATAAGAGGTAAAACTTAAAATCACAGAATATAAATAAAATACTGATCTGAATGTTAGATGTCGGAAGTCGGTATTTTTTACCATATCAGCTGCTGGATAAAACATCGACTGTGGATTTAATGAACGATGTTACCACGTTAAACTTGAAGTGATTTATTAAAGCTGCAGGATACTGCGCACGGAATTCACGTTAGAGATAACGGTGTAAACTTTTAAACCAGTTTTATACACACTTAGACGAGTGTTGATACCGTCATGCATTAACAATCCGCGAAATTAAACAAATTATTTATTAAAGAAAATAAATCTACTTAATATATTTTCCTATTTTTGTTTTCTCAACGTACAAAGTGATCCACTGTGTTACTTTTTCTTACAGGTTAAAACCGATATTTTATCTGAAAAGCGCGACTTAACATAATTTTTTGAACAGACAGAAGTCAGTTCTATCCCTATTTTGACGTGCATATTGAGAATCCATTTAAGGATGAGTAAACCAATACCAAGCATTCATTAAAACAAACTGAAAAGAACCCATTTAAGACGAATAGAATTGAAAATAATCTTACAGCTGGGGTCCCGCCATCAAATTTGGCTGGATGTAAGAGTCAGAACAAACGACAAACAACCAACAAATTACGGTAATTATATAAAGGTTATATTTTCGAAAAGTTTAAATGACATGAAGTTGATCGGTATTCTACTTAAAGTACTGCCAGTATACCTTTTAGAAAAGTATAGATTTTGCACCAGAATTATGTTGGTTTGTTTCATAAAACAAATATAATTTAAAAATACATAATTCTGATAATAATTATCCATCACATTTGATATATGACCTGTTGAAGATCTTAAAGTTATTTTTATTTAAATATATGAATGAAACGCTCGATCGTATACTTTTTCATCAGCAAGAAAATACGTCTGTTTTCTGAATCATGAGCATATAGTTCTTGTTCCATCTGTGCTTCCATATGCACAACACCTCCACCGGAAGGCACATTTCTATTGTCCTCATTAAAAACAACACCACTGGAAGAGGCTGTCGTCGAGAACCATGCACCATTGCTCTACGCTGTGCCCCGTTCATGTCCCCAATTTCGCTGTAAGGAGCGCCACCTCAAATATCCTGATATGAAAACATTCCGTCGGAAGATATGTTTTGTTCTGAGTCATGAAATGCTCTCTGTTGTACCCTGCTAATGCCTCTAAATTGCAACACGTCGACCAACTTTATACGGAACCAATGCACCAGAAGATGCATGTGGTTTTGAGTCATTTAAAGACCCTTGTGTCCCGGCTCTGCCACCAACTTCACCATATGGAGCAATATGTGCATCCGTTACAGAACGATTTCACCTGTACCCTGTTATCATCTTCGCCATGGGGTGTAAAACGTGTACCATCTTCATACGAAACCATGCTGTCTGAAGAGGTATCTACATTATAATCGTTTCACGTGTCATCAATGGAAAAACTCTTTTGTCGTGAATCATGAATATCTGATGTCTGTGCAAACTGTGCTTTGACCAAGGCACTAACTTTGGTCGGCCTTTTATGTTTGTTTACCGGTCGATTACGTTGTCTGGCCAGTCGTATACAACCATCAATCGGAGATACCCGTGGTTAAGAGACAACATCTATAACATGCTCTGAAATCAATATCTTGAGAATTTTATTGTTAATGAAAATGTTCCACATTTGATAGGGTGTTACATGAGGAGGCAGAAAAGAACCGCGTTTATGAAGAATACTAGTATATTAACGATTAAAGATAATATTATGATTATAATTATTTGAAGCATTTCTAACACTTTACTCAAAAAGGAATTTTTATTAGAAAACATTTAAAGATCTAGATTTTGGTAATTTCATCCTATCAATGAAACAAGAAAATTCATTGTATGTAAATCATAGGGCTTTATTACAAGTAATACATTTTTATTTGTTTGGGTCGTCAGACCAAACAAATAATGGTAGCGAAATTTCAGAGTCTAATGCTGTTAATTGCAAGTGCCGAAAGTAGTCCACTTTTTTGAAGCAGTTACTTCCCTTTATATGTACACTAACGCCAAAAAAAATCAGGGGAGATCACTGCGTAAAGATTGTCAAAGATAGGCACATTAATTTTCAAGCAAAATAATTCCCGAATGATCGAAGATTTCTAATATTGTTTTATTGTATTTTCTGATCGAAAATAAGTAAATACAAAGCGGGCATTCAATCTCTGACACAGAAGTTTACGACAAACCTAACAACAAGTAGTTCTCAAAACAGCTTAAAACTAGCGATTTAAAAGAAAGAAATATTTTTATTTTGTTACAAGTATCCAACAAATTACAACGCATTCAAAGTTTAAAAATAGCGTTGGCTTATATAATTGTCAATAGATGCACAATCACAAATTACGCGGATGAACATGATTTTATCAATGAAAATACTATTTTTAGCGATGTCGATTACCGAATACTACACAAACCGAGTAGTGGAATATATAGATTCTACATGTCGGACTGTTTGGGCGAGAAGATTTTCGCTAAATTATTTACTTCAATTTTAAACAACAGGCTTATCCTGAACAAAATACCTCGAAATTAATAAGGATTACAAACCCGAAATGCAATGGAAGTTCTAAATTTAGAATGACTTGATGTTATTCAGACATTGTTTGTTTAACTTCTCCGTGGTGCAGGGGTAACGCGCTCGCTTAGTGAGTGAGAGGTCTGGAGTTCAAATCCCAGTCGAGGAAACTTTTTTTAAAATTCTTTTTTAAGTGTCTTTGTTAAGGAAGTAGCCATGATATGCAAGGATAAAGTGTAGCTGTCGTAAAAAATGAGCATAAATGATATTTTGATGCAGAATTCCGTATGTATCAAACTCTGGTGCCTTGCAAAATGAATTATAATACATAAAAATAAACTTATACAGAAAAATACATACATATATACAGTATGAATTAGATTGCAAAGATCAGAAAATACCAGAGAACTTTGCAGCCCTTTGATTCTTTATAAATATACATGCTTATAGTAAGCTCCAGGATTATTTACATCTGTGTTAAACAACAGTTAAAGTCGTTACAAGCCCTAATTTAGAATAATACGGTTTCTTCAGGCCGTTCACATATAAATTCACCGTGACTGAAGGGTTTTCGCGCTCGCTTAGGAAGCGAGAGGTCTGGAGTTCAAATCCCAGTAAAGGCAACTCATTTTTTCAAATTGTTTAAGTAAAATAAATATTGGATTGAATATCAGCGTTGCAATTAGACTTATAGCCAATTTACTACAATTAAACGTTGGAAAGCTTTGGTGGCACTATATATATAATCTCACAACCTGTACGTACCTTTCTTACATTCTGAGACCCAAACAAATTCAGCGCCTTCTGTGCTTTGATTTCATAACTGTAATGACATTAAGACATTTTAAAAAGCGCAATGGCACGTTGTTTATTCACAAAAACTTTGAAGATTTCTATTCATTTAAGCTTACATACAATCATTCCGGCCACCATATAATCATATACTTTGTATCAATTATGTGCTTAACACGTTACGGAACTAGTTTATCACATAATCTTTGCGCATTATATATATTTCACGCGTTAAGTAACGTGTTGATAACTCTCTACTTACATACATGTACTACTTACTATTTGATATTTGCCTTAGAACGGATATTATTTTTTGAAAACAAAGCTTATGAAAACTAGTATTATGTTACAATTGACACGATGTGATAAATTTATATATATATATATATACATTTTCGATATCAAGTTATTACTCCATCACTAAATAAAATGATCGATTAGGGAGACTTTGTATTAACAGACAACATGTAAACTGCCTAAAACAGGACACCGTGTACTTATGACAAGTTTATTCGATATGTGATACACATACTTTCATTACATTTCTTGACAGTCTTGTTTGCACAATAACAGAGTCCAGCGGTCACAATTATAAACAGGATCAGGCAGCCGGGGGTGAGGCAAAGAATAAAGAACCAACAAAGCTCAGATGTGGCATAAGTTGCAACAATGATCATGCATCCGATGTAACTGAACAATCCAAACTATATATAAAAATAAATTAACACTGAAATGATCAATATGCATTTCAAACAAAATAACAGAAAATAAACGTAATCAATTTGTCATGCCTTGCAAGCCTATTTGACATACGCTAACAAATAGCCGCATTTTTCCTCGCGGGCCTATTTATCTTAATTTGAAAAGTTCGTGCAAAACAAAGAAAATAAATAATTTCATACACTGTCAATATAAAAATAACATATTCGAGGGCAAGACTCATTTTGTTAATAATAAGTCAATACTGTAGATTACGTGCCTTCTGTAACATGACCACACAGCATCCTCCAATATCGCCACAACATCCCCATATCGTCAACTCTATATTTAGTAATTGCGTCAAAGCAGGTTCCAAATACAACCAAGAACATTACAACAAAGGGGTTCAAGCATCAAGTCCAAGCACTCTTGCATCTAATTCTGAAAACTAGAAATGTGTCATCATGCCACGGATGCCCCCGCATGCAGCCAAAATTTCAAATGTTATAATATTTAGTTCCAAATTTGATTGCACAAATTATTTTTTATGCCACCGCAATCTGCGATGCGGTGGCATATAGCGATTCACCTGTGTGTGTTTGTGTGCGTGTGTGTGTGTGTTATATAGATTATATAGCGAACTTAAAAAATCTTCTTGTGAAAAACTACTAGTCCAATTTCAACCAAACTTGGCAGGATTGTTCCTTGGGTGAAGGGCTTCCAAAGTTGTTCAAAGAATTTCATTCCATGCAGAAATCTGGTTGCCATGGCAACCAAAAAAGAATTATAAGAATAAATTTAAAAAATCTTCTTGTAAAGACCCAAAAGGCCTAGAGCTTAGATATTTTGCATAAGGCATTGTCTGGTAGACCTCTAACAAGATTGTTCAAATTATAGCCCTGGGGTCAAAATTGGCCCCGCCCCGGGGGTCATTGATTTTCACTATGTACATATAGTAAAAACTTTAAATACCTTCTTGTAAAAACCCAAAAGGCCTAGAGATATTTTGCATAAGGCATCATCTGGTAGACCCTTACCAAGATTGTTCAAATTATAGCCCTTGAGTCAAAATCGGCCCCGCCCCGGGGTCATTGATTTTCGCTATATGTACATATAGTGAAAACTTAAAACACCTTCTTGTAAAGACCCAAAAGGTCTAGAGCTTAGATATTTTGCATAAGGCATTGCTGGTAGACCTCTACCCAGATTGTTTAAATTATAGCCCTGGGGTCAAAATCGGCCTCGCCCCAGGGGTCATTGGTTTTCCTTATATGTATATAGTAAAAACTTAAAAAAATTCTTCTAGCAATTGACAAATGCTAGAGGTTAGATATCTTGCATGAAACATTGTGTTGTAAACCTCTAGCAAGATTGTTCAAATTATAGCCCTGGGATCAAAATTGCCCCCCCCCCCGGGGGTCATTGATTTCAATATATACATATAGTAAAAAATAAAAAAATCTTATTGTCTGAAGGTACAAGGCTTAGAGCTTTAATATTTGTTAAATAATATCATCTAAATGTACCCAAAGTTGTTCAAATTGTGCCTCTTGTGTCAAAATTAGCCCCGCCCCTGGGAGCCATAGGTTTATCTTATATGTTAAAACTAAAAAAAAAATCTTCTCTAAATTTACAAAGGATAGAGTTAAGATATTTTGCATGAAACATTGTGTAGTGAACCTCTAGCAAGATTGTTCAAATTATAGCCCTGGGGTCAAAATTGGTTCTGCCCCGGGGGTCATTGATTTTCATTATGTACATAGTGAAAAAAAAAATTGTCTGAAGGTTCAAGGCATAGAGCTTTGATATTTGATATATAATATCATCTATAGGTCCTCTACCAAAGTTGTTCAAATGTCAAAAATTTGCACTGTTCGGGGGCAGTGATTCTCATTATGTACATATATTAAAAACAGAAAATAAAACAAATGTTTTCTGAATGGGAGAAAGCTATAGCTTAGATATTTGACTTGAAATGTTGTTTGGTGGACCTGTATCAAGATTGTTATTAAACCCTTGGGTCAAAATTATGCCTTGCCCAAGGAGACAGTGACCTACTCTCTTGTCCTTTGATGTACAGCAATGAAATTTCGACCATGTGCACAGTTTTAGTTGTAAAATTGAACTTTGACCTAGATTTTGATGATGTGACCTACTTTCTTGTCCTTTGATGCACAGCTATGAAATTTGAACCATGCGGTGGCATAGCATTTTTCTCAAATGCAATCTTGTATCATTCTATGTTCAAAGCCCTTAAAACTTTTTAATGTTAACACAAACTATTTTTATACAATGTTCAAGGCACTGAAATAATTCAGTTTTAACCTTTTGAAAATAGCATATTGCATATTTGTAGCCAAAATAATGACTATATACATTTCCACAAAAGTATGAGTGCTGAAACTGAAAGTTCAAAATTTTTCCAACATTCAGGAAAGATAAGTTTGTCCAAAATCATTGAACAACGACCAAATTCCAACTTAAACTGCTTATTCCTAAGATGTATCTATATTTTTTTCAAAGTGAAAGGGACATAACTCTGCCAAAAAATCATCGAACCATGACCAAATTCCAACTTGACGTGCGCATTCCTTTGACATATCCATATGTCAATTTTGAGCTGAATATGTAACACTGTTGGGTTGATAATGAACAGAAACTGTAAATTTCATATCATTTTCAAAGTGAAAGGGGCATTACTCTGCAAAAAAAATCATTGAACCATGACCAAATTCGAACTTGGCCTGCGCATTCCAAAAATATATCCATATGTCAAATTTGAGTTGAATGTGTAATACTGTTGGGGAGATAATAAACGGAAACTGAAATTTTTATATTATTTTCAAAGTAAAAGGGGCATAACTCTGCCAAAAATCAACAAACCATGACCAAATTCGAACTTGACCTGTATTTTCTCATGACATATCCATATGTCAAGTTTGAGTTGAATGTGTTGTACCATTAGAGAGATAATGAACGGAAACTGAAAATTTCATATTATTTTCAAAGTGAAAGGGGCATAACTCTGCCAAAAATCATCAAACCATGACTAAATTTGAACTTGACCTGTATTTTTTCATGACATATCCATATGTCAAGTTTGAAATGAACGTGTTGTACTGTTGGGGAGATAAGGAACGAAAACTGAAAATTTCATATTATTTTCAAAGTAAAAGGGGCATACATCTGCCAAAAATCATCGAACCATAACCAATTTCGAACTTGACCTGTATTTGCTCATGACATATCTATATGTAAAATTTGAGTTCAATATGTGCAACGGTTATTAAGATAATGAACGGAAACTAATGATGACGGAAGGACGGAATGACGGAATGACGGAACAGGGTAACACTATATGCCCTTGCCATTATATGGCGGGGGCATAAAAAGTAATTTTGTATCATCTACTTGATGAGTCTGTATTTTGCGAGATAAAATCATTTCTATTTGTTTGTTTTGTTTGGTGAAATAAATCCCTTAATGTCGTTTTTTCTCTATCAAAGGTAATGTATACATTTTCAGTATATTTTTTATGAAAGTTCACAAAGAGCCTCTAAATAATGCTGTTTGTTTTTGCATGGGACCCAAGAACACAAAATCAAAATTCATGTGCGCATCAATATAGTTCGGTGCAAAACAAGAAGGTACAAAAGTATATACGTATAAAGTAATATTTTTTACATGGTTTTTGCCATCACATAAAAATACAGATAAATTAGTTATATTGGATTCTTGTGCTCGACCATAGCTAGGATATAAATTATTTCGCCTGATAAGTTTAGTATTGTAGCGTGACATGTAGAATAGAAAACCTTTACATTCCTCCTATTATCTCCTATTTGTCATATTCTCCTTTGAAAATGATTATTTCGAGCGACCACTAAAAAGTATTAAAGGGACTCCACTGAGGTTTTTTGACATGATGGGACTGAAAATATTTTTTTCCAGATAAATGTGTATCTTTATAATAGGTGTCTGCATATTATAGCAACTGTCCCTTCTTTTCACGCTCGGCCATCTTTATTCGCGCGGCCACGGTCACGTGGTACTAACTTTTGACAACATCGCATCTGGACAGGATAACACGATTATCTGACATAATGAGACAGTATTTAGACAAGTTAATGCAATAACTTGGCAAATCAACACCACTGTATTACATAATGATACTGTGTTTTAACAAGTAAATTCCACATTTGAAAAGGAAAAATGATACGTCGCCATACAATGACGATGTAAAGTCTAATTAACACCTAACCTTGACAAAATAAAATTACACTTTGACAAAAAGATAGTTACTGTAATTTTAGACACGTCATCACCCAAAACTTTGCAATCACTTCGATGAATCGAAAATCGGAGAAAACAAGTACAAATGTTGCTGCAATGCCGCAATTGAGAGGCTCCGCGCAAAAAAAATGCGCTCATTACAGATACTTTACCAAATCATTTCTGCGCACAAGTCATTTTCTATTTAGATTAGGGACTAGTGTACATTATTCCGGGTGTTTCGTAAATCATTTACTCTGTCCATGACAGAGGGGGGCAGATATTAAATTAAAAATGTGCATTCACTGATGCCTACCAGGTAAGGAAAGAAATTCAAATACAAACAAGACTGTTAAATGTAATGTGACATCACAGTAGTGCAACATAGTTCTGTTTGTGTCACTACGGTAGTCAGTAATATTAGATGATAAAAAATACCAAAGTATGTACATTTTCTTTTTCACCTATAATGCTACTCACTTTCTACAAATATGAACAACTAATCATTGTAGGAAATATTAAAATCCACATGAAAGTAAGCCAAGTCGACTTAATTTTTTAAAATGTCCGCTACATGTTTCGCGCCAATTGGTATATCTTGTTAAACAAGAAAGGCATTGACGCAAAGCATCAAATGGCGTCCAAGCAAGAAATGCAGCAAGTGACGATGAACTAGTAGACATCTGATGACAAGATATTCTTTTAAACTTTTTAATTGTTAATTGGATTTTACCAGAATTGTATAATGTATATCATAGATGAATGGGCGGACAAAAGATATTGTTCATCATGAACTTTGGTCGGCTTGCTAAAAATAAAATTATTAAATGTATTTTCTTTGGAACATCGAAACAGTAGTTAAATTGAAGAAATTCTGTTTTATTATGATTGTAAAAAATATACAAACAGCATATGAAATAGTTACAAAAGAGACTAATTTTGAAATATAACAGGCATTTTTTCTATCAAATTAAGAAAAACGGTTTCTTTTAATGTCTTGGACTTAAGAAACAGTAGCTGTATTTTAAGTCTCAGATAAATACTGAAAGAAGAACACACACTGTAATGAAAAATTTAGGATGAATTTCGAAAAGACCTAATTCAAGATTTTTTTGTTATACGCGTTAACTAAAATATATAATGATAAAATCATGAATAAATTTGCATGGCATGTTGATATATTGAAACATTATTTATCAATGGAAGACTGTTACCTGTATTTGAGACAGGTATCATAGGGTATGAGGAAATTCACTAACATCAAGTTCATGGATAAAAAAAAAACTTATTGCATTTTTTTAAAAAAGGGCTCAATTTTTTTGCTTGGGCCCGGGTCGTTTTAAAAATTAGGGGATATTAATTTTTTTTTTTTTTTTTTTTGTAAAAATTTTAAAATATTTTCATTTTTTTGAAAAACCCCTTTTTTTTTCAAAAAAGCGTTAATTAGTTTTTTTTTTTAATTTTTTTATGATTTTAAAAAAAAAGGTCATTTATTTAAGTTTTTGGGTTCCCTTTTTTTTTTAAACCAAGAAAAAAATTTATTTTAAGGTTTTTATTTTTAAATACCATTTATTGTAAATGCTTTAAAGGGATAAAATTTAAATTATAAAAAAAATTTTTTAATATATTCTTTTTTTTCTATGAAAATAAGACGGGGTTTTTAAAAAAAAAAGGGGTTTTAAAAAAATTGGACACAATTTGTTTAAACCCCCCTTTTTTGAAACTTTATAGGGTGCCAGAAAAAAAACAGAACAAAATTTTTTGGGCCCCAGTTAAAAAAAAAAAATTAAAGAAATGTTTTTTTTGGATTTATTTCCCCCTTTAAAAAATTTTCAATATTAAATTTTTTTAAAAAAATTTTATTTTAAAAATTTTTTTTTTTGGAAAAAAGAAATAAAAATGATCCTTTCTTTTACTTTTTTTTACTAGAATTTTCATGGGAAAAAATTTTTAAGTTAAAAATTTTTAAAAAAATTTTTTTTAAACCCAACCTTTCGAATAGTCAGCATGAAATATCATTTGGGTTTTAAAAATAAATTTGTTATTAAAAAAATGCAAAAATTAAAATGAGGGGGTTTAATTTTTTTTAAAAAATTAAAAAAAAAAAATTATTTGAAAAACGCGGGGGGTTTTTTTTGGGGGGGGGGGAACATTTTGGCTTTTGAATTTTTTTTTTGTCTATGCCTTGAGGGGTTTTTTGCAAAAAAAAAAACCTTTTCCCCAAAAAAAAATATAACAAACAAACACATTTTCATAAGCATAAATAGGTTTTTTCTGATAATCTATTTTTTATAATGTGAGAAGAGCTTAGTTGACTGTCATGTTCAATACAACTTGTAACGGAACGTCGGTGGTTTTACTCAAGTGCACATAAGGTCCTTCAACCATCATTAAAACTAGAAAGTCGTCATATGATCTATACTGTGTTAGTGCGACGTAAAACCTACCAAAAAAAAAAAAAAAAAAAAAAAAAAACAACATGGACGTACACATATGAATCATGGCGTTACTTCGGAAATCTACTGACAAGGATGGTGGCAATAAAAGCAGATGAATAATAAGATAGCATGCACTGGCATTTTGATATTAGGTAATAATCACTTTATGCAAATATCAATTAGCGGAAACGAATTAATTATAGGGATAGGCATTGTGATATTTTGCGAAAATTATACAACAGGATATTAGGGATATCTCATTAAAGAGATCCTTTAATCTGTTACATTTGTGTATTTTGTTCACACCACAATTACCAAATTGGACAAACAATTTAATCCCAAAACAGCATAACCAAATGTCATATAGTTATGGAATTATAAAACACATTACAAAACAAACGAAAACCCCAATGCTTGTAATGGAAAACAATTGATCAATGAATACATAAATATAAATGTTTATGCATGGAAATACCAAACATTGACATTTAATGATTGTCGAATATAGAGACTCAATATCTCTTCTCAGATGAGTTTGTTTCAGCTCTAGCTACTAGCAGGAATCAGAGAAACAAATCACTCCGAGGATTTTTTCGTTTTCCAAATATTTTTTTTTAATCTTTTTTAATTGTTTTTATAAGAACTTTTACTATGCATTGAGTGTTGTGGAATTAATATCCCTTCAATCATCATGGATGGTCCAAGGTGGATCATCATCTTATTTTTTGTCAACTATTTAAATACAGGTTAGTAATCAAACCTTTTATTCAGCATGTTACATGATATTATTTCTTATAAGCTGGATGTTGTTTTCTTCTTTACACTAAAATCGCTCACGTTTGACATAACAAAGGTTGTAATGATCTTTATCAAAACATATATATTATTTGATAGTACTTGAAGTAAGGTATTTGGTAAAAGAATGTTTTGTTAAATTAAATCATAAAAAATAAGAAAAAAACGTAAAAGTAAAGGAAAACTCATCCGTAAAATTTTACACTTGGTAATTCATTTTATAATAATTAAAGTTTGCAGTAATCAAAATATCAAATTAAGTACGAATGTACAGACTGATTATATATCTATTGTTATTACATCATGTAATGTTAGTAATTTTTTATTGCTATCAGTCTGATTATATATTGGCAATTAATACAGTCTGCATTGCTTTAAAGGAATAACAGGAATTGTCGAAAAATATAGAGACGTTGATATAAGTATGGTCATATAAAGCAGCACACCTTTAGAGGGTAAAATGTAAATAAAAATGAACATTAAATACTGGTATTTTGGTTTAACATAAAAATTCTTTCTTGCAGATTTCTTCATTTATTTAAAAAATAAAACATGATTTTTTATCTTATCGTTATATACTGCAGAGAAAAATCCCGGCATTCAGTGCTTTTTCAATCACTGTTACATGGTACCTGAATCTATAAAAGAGTTGCATAAGTAATATAACTGTCTGTTTTCAAAACGAAAATGTCAAAACATATTATTATGTACTTTGAAAAAGATTTTGAAATATAAGTACCACGGTCTTCTGAATGCGTGCTGCTTTTAATGATTTCATAATTTCTCTAAAAAACGTAATTTTCAACCCTAATACCTTTTTTGAAAATTAAAATTGTTTGTTGTTGGTTTCTTTCGAAAAGGGATATGCACAGTTCGTAAAATATTTAGTAATGTCTATGAGAATAATTAGATTTGATATTGATTTTAATATAACATTTAAACTCCACCGAGGTGTAAAAGCCTTGATATATAAATATTGAATTTGTTACATAAATCTGCCGGTATACTAAAAACAAAAAGATATGCATAGAATAATCAAGAAATATACTCATAAAAGAATAAAACAAATAATACTATTGTTTGCCTTATTTAGGTGAAAAGCCTTGCATCGCTATTCAATTTTGGGTCATTTTTCACAATTAGAATAATTATTCTGAAGAAAATAGAGTGAGTGAATGATCTGAAATTTTGGTCTCAAGTTATTGGTATACAGTTACACCAAATAGAACATCAATTTCGAAAAAATATTTTTTTGGTTCCGTCATGTCATAAGATTATTTATATATTCGTATATTCCTTTCGCGTTTTTATAATAGTTTCCAGGGTGCATAAATGCATAAATTTACGTACACATAAATTGCTGTAGACTTGAACAATACTTTGTAATATACAGTATGAAGACTAATTATATTAAAGTACGCCGACATTGATAATTAAGACAGCACATAATCAACAAGTTAAACTAATAATATAAGCTCGAAGTTCTTATTGCAACGTGATATCTAACAACATTAGCAGTCAACGATACCACGGGGGCTGAAATCCATATGGATCTCCAAATTAAGCATAGGTAAATTTTATATAAATGTTTAAAAGAATGAAAATTTACCTTGTGATTGACCTATTTTCTCTCTCATACATGGTGTTAAAGCGTCCATTTGAATCAGCAGAAATGCTTCTTTCATAAACAAGGTAATGGGCCCCTCCATTATTTTAAAAAAAAAATAAAAAAAAATAAAAAAATGGCAGAATAATTTAAGATATTTCGGGAATTTTAGGGTAAAACTGAATGATTTTAAAGTAATGTAGAGAGGATAAGTGGGCTATAATGGCAAAGTTTTTAGAAATAGAAAAAAAAATGAAGTTAATGATAATGTTATAAGAATCTTACAATGGCTGCAAAAGTAGGGTGTCAATAAGACCGGAACATGTAGATCACAGGAAACTGTTGAGGGCAGTTACGAGGTTCTGCCGTGTTTCCGTGTCCAGTCCTACGCATAAACCTAAGATTTCCAGTTTTTGCCTAAAATTTCTTATATCTGGTCAGTGATGAGCATTTAATTATAATTACACGGCTTGTCACTGTATTACTGATAGCAGCACCCTAGAATGTTTTATGATCCTATCATGTTTCAAGAATGTATAGCTAAAGCAGGAAGACATATAAAGAACATTTTAGATGTAACGAAAAAACTAAGATTTAACTTTTTAGTGTAAAGAGATACATACAATTTGTAATAATTATAGTTAAAGACAAAAAATGGATTACATTAAAAAAGGTTTTTAATCACTTACAACTCACAATGAAAATACTTGTGTAAATAAATTTCATATTAAAGGCATATCATACCTCAGTGATTTACATTATTTTTCTTTTTTCAGCAGAAGCAAAATAATGTTTAGTAATAATAATAATTGATTCAAAGCAAAACTGAAGCTTATCATTCACTCTAGTAGGAATAGAGAAGAATGTGAATTTTTTTTTAAAAAATACCAAAATGATACAAGCAAAAAGTAAATAAAGTTTTTAAAGTAAAATTCTAAGTTCAAAAAGAAAATATCTCTTGCAATAAGGATGCTAGAGTTATGAACATTGTCATGCATAATGTAAGTAATAACAAAGGACAATTATCTTAAGTCTAGAGTTGATGTCATTTATAATAACAAAGATAGTTCTTAGAAATATATTAATTTTCAATAAATCCCTAGTTCAAAAATGAAAATGGAGATAATTCTAGAAATACAACCTTGAGTAAAAAAATCTAATTGCACCTGATTATGTGTTGATAAGAAACATTTTTTAAGCTGCCGAAGGGAGGCATATTAAAATCGCACCGTCCGTCTGTCTGTCTGTCTGGACGTCCGTCTGTTCCCCGTCCCCACTTCATTCGTGTTCTGGACTATACTTTTGTCATGCATGGAATGATATTAAAATAACTAGGCATCAAGTTTCACTTTATCACAATAAAAGTTTATAGGTTCACACATTTGTGTCCGGAATGTAACCTTGTCATGCATGGAAGAATTTTAGAATAACTTGGCATAAATGTCTACCACATCAAGACGATGTGCCGCGTCCACTTACGCCCCTACCTCAAAGGTCAAGGTCACACTACCATTTTGAAGTTCATTATATCAAAATAAGAGTTTATAGTTACGCATATTCGTGTCCTGACTGTAACTTTGTCAGGATTACAAAATAACTAGGCATAAATATTCTCCACATCAAGACAACATGTCGGACTAAGACCAATGTCCCTACCTTCAAAGTCAAGGTCATACTTATAGTTTGAAGGTACTCATTCTCTCGATAGGAGTTTGAAGATACACATTCATGTCCGAACTGTAATTTTGTCATGCATGGAAAGATTTTATAATAACTTGGCTCAAATGTCTACCACATCAGGTCGACGTATCACACCTAAGGCTCTTGTCCGTCTGTCCGTCCGTGTGTCCCCACTTAACACAATTGTCCGTCTGTCCGTCCGTGTGTCCCCACTTAACACAACAATCATGTCCATGGTGTAACTTTGCCATGCATTGAGGGATTTTGAAATAACTTGGCACAAATGTCTATCTCATGACAACATTCTGTCGCGTCCAAGAACCACGCCCCTTCTTCAAAAGGTCAAGGTCACACTTATATTTTGAAGGATCACGCTATCACAATTAGAGATTATAGGTAAAATATTACAAAGAACAATATAAAGCAATTAGTTACTTTCATCCTCTTTTCTTTTCATACTACCAGTCCTGCATGCTTAAGAAACCTTTTCGGAGGCATTCGTCACTTGTGAAGTCCGAATTTAAGAAGAAAAATTCTGAGTATAAAGGGGTGATGATTCTGAAAATATTGATGCTAGAGTTATGAACTTGCCATGTTATTGTTTAAAGTTATAAAATATCAATTTTTATTTAAAAAAAACAACAGTTCAATGGGGGAAATAATCCTGAAAATATCCATGCTACAGTTAGAAGTAGATATTTTAAGAAAAAAAAAGGTAAGTAAAAAGTAACATGTTTGAATGAAAAAAAAAGTTCATGGGGAGATAATTCTGAAAAAAATGGTGCTAGAGTAAAACAAAACAGTGTCCCATATGATGAAGTTGATGATAAGGAACACATGTTTGAAGTTTAAAGTCAATACTTTAATGTGAAATGAAGATGTTCGAGTAAAATATAACATTATTTTAAGTTCAAGGGGATATAGTTCTGGAATACTGGTTTTAGAATTCTGCACCTTATCAAATGATGTGGATGATGATAAGGAATATATATTTGAAATTGATACCTAAAGAAGTAAATAAAAAAGTTATATGCACATAAACATTAGTTTAAAGTATGGACGCTTGGCATTGACGTCGACTTTGCAAACCGATGTGAGTAGGACAACATTTTCTCACCATATTCTTGAGTATAGTCGAGCTAATAATATATAAAATATTACTTACCTGGTCATTTTAGCTAAGAGTCTTGCACTTTGCAGTATAAGTTACATCTAAAAAAGTTTTTTTTTTTTAGCAGGGGCAGAGGGTTCAGTCAGTAACATGAGTAACAGTGACACTTAACTACTGAACCTTTTATTTTTTATGAATTTTAAAAAAAAAATATTGTATGTTATAAAGTATATTTTACAAAATAATTGCTAAAAGTTTCACGATTCAATTGGGCCATAGACCCATTTACAAAAGAAAGTAGACAAAACATTGATAATATTAGTTAGTGTATCTTCTACAGAAATTTGATCCTTCGACGTTAGGGTCATTACCGATAAGAATACAGAGGGGCAATTAATAATGAACAAAACCCTCAACTCAATGGACGTGTTAATGGGAGATATACAGTTTAATAGTTGATTTACAAGCTAATAAGCCCTAACTGAATTCAGCAGCTGGAAGAGTTTATTGCGTAGGACTGTATCACTGTTACCCGAGAACTAAATATTCCCGTATTGTACGAACCGAGAGCTGATGTTTCATACTTTGTCTTGCATATTGCATACTCAATTTTTTAATTTTCAAACAAGAATTACGAAAACATATGTTTCTTTAAGCACTATTTACTTTTAGTAGCATATGAAATTACAACTTCATTCATAACGGTACAATGATGTCACCCTAAAAAACGCAATTTCATTCCATATTATCACGCTGCAACTGCTATAATTACTGCCCGGAAAAACACTTGCCTGATTATTATTTTTTGATATCAAGTCATTAACCATCTGATATCAAAAATAAAGACCCGCCCATTTTAACGGACTTTTTTCAATTGCTTTTATTCTAATTTTCACCAGCATTGTGAATTCTATCAGGTAAAACTCATACCCTCACAAAAGTCTTGAATCAAGGATGCGATATTTATTTATCTATTATTTCGATTCCGATTTCAATACGAATAAATTAGATAGCGAATAGTTAAGCACCAACATAATGACAGTGACGCCATGACTTATATCGCAAATGACATCATAGATGTCCACGTACCATACTATACATGTAAACATAACAAACAGGCCCAGACGATTTTCTTCGAGAAATTGGTAAATGTTTACCTTATTTCCCCAGATTATTATTTAATAAGTGAACAAATTGTTTCGTTTAAGAAATAAGAGGTATGATTTTGTACCTTGTGTTTGTTTGCCGATTTGACTTTTGTTTGATTGAAATTATCGTGAACTTTTGAATTTGACAATTTAAGGCAAAAAAGTGCAGTAAAGTTTATGTGATTTTTAGGATCGATGTTTAAAGGAAAGAATCTTATCGTGTTACATTATGTTTAGGAAATAGATATCAATTCTAATGCTTTGTTGTAGAATAATGCACTGTTTGAGTTCAAAAGCGTAGTAATATAATAACGAAGGCCGATAGGCCTGAGTGATTAATTACATCACATTTGAACGAAAAACGTGCATTATTATACAACAATTACACGAAGAATTAATATCTATTTCCATTCTAACACGTCAAGAAAAAATATAATTATTATTATAAAGTTGGACTTTATGTTTGATGGTTAAATTTGCTTTCGCCTCAGAGTTTCCAATAGAAACGTTCTTAAAAAGCTGTTCCAGTGGTATGAAAAAATCTGTCGTTAAATCTACCGTGTGTAGAAACATTTTGAGAATCACGAATTTTGAAAACCTTGATATAACTTTGTTTGATCATTTTATTTCACTCTTTAATTTTTCAAGCGAAATACAAATTATAAAAAGTGAAATAAATGTAAAACTTAACTCGGTTGCGACATTAAAATAGCGTACTTGATTTGATTGTTTTGCACGTGCTGTTTAGCGCTACATTGTGACGTCACGTAAACAACACTTTAAACGTCTGAACAGCGTTAACGACTGAATTTAAGATATTGGTGTTCGGGTTCATTTACTTAGT
This sequence comes from Ruditapes philippinarum, assembly GCF_026571515.1. Classification (NCBI taxonomy): domain Eukaryota; kingdom Metazoa; phylum Mollusca; class Bivalvia; order Venerida; family Veneridae; genus Ruditapes; species Ruditapes philippinarum. Next base: position 22,862 of record NW_026853289.1, read on the forward strand.
TAAACCATTTTCTTTCATTCTATATAGTTTTCACAACAAAATTCGACAATCAATTTTTAATTTATCAGATTGTTCAAAACAAGATGGCGCCCTCAATGTGAAAATACACAGGAGATAATAATAATGGCGGGTGCATTGTTGTAGAATAATGCACGCTTCTGGCCTTCTTTGTTTATATAGAAAAAATTCCGATAGTGTTAGAATATGCAATAAAATCACTGTTTGGACGTTCTTTTAAATTTAGGACATGTGACGTAATCGTTATACACGTGACGTAATCACTAAAATGTGATGCGCCCTAAAAATATGTACGTAACGAGCTTGAACAAATTCACCAAGAAGCATCCAGAATAATTACCCCCGTTCGTCTGTTTGGTAGATCTAGTGAGCATCGGTGCCCACTCCGGAACTTAAACGACACACGAAATATTCACAGATATACAGATTATTACTATAAATCATTCTTGCATTCTGTTATCAGAGATTTTATTTTCTCTTCCACCGCAACTTTAGCTTCTTTTTAGACGCTTGCTTAATAATGATTTGCTTTATTTTTCTTTCTGGTTATTTTCCCCGGTGAAAAACTTCAAATTTTTTTCACACAGCAGATTACGGCACTTACAGCAGTTCGCTTTCAAGGGCCGATTCATTATAATCTATTGAATATAATCGAATCTCCGTTCTGGTTCTGCAAATGTGGCGCGGAAGAAAATGTCTATCACTACTTCTTGGAATGCCCTAAATATACTAACCTTCGACCAGAACTAATAACCGCTAATTCCCAATTATGTAATCATTCTATAAATGTCAATCTTACTGGTAATTCATCTTTATCTTACGAGTATAATGTATCTATCTTTATGGTTATTTAAATTTACATTCCGAGGAGCCGAAAGCGGCTTTAAGCCGCCGTATCCCAAGTCGTATTTACACTTGTTAACATCAAAAAATACTTACTTTAAAGACATGTCTTTGTTTACCTCATACTGCTCTATTTTGTTCATCCATTCTTCTTTTTCCTCAAAATATCCATTTTTCTTGTCAAATATTAACTTGGTAGTTTTAATTTTAATTGCAAATTTAATTACTTTCAATTAAAATTTTATTACCCAATGATTTTGTCTCCGTTTAAACACAGTTGTCTTTTTCTATTTCACATTCCTAGGTGATAATTAAACGGTGACTTAACTAAATTATTCTCCGTCATATAATAATTGTTTTTTCTTTCACATACATTTTGTTTCATTTTTCTTTTGCATTTTTTTCATGACCATTTGGTAAAGTATTTGTTAATTGCAAAATACCTTTTTCTAAAAAAAATATCTTTAAAATTTGTTCAACTAAATGAATTTGGTACATGATAACGCCAGGAACTGTATACATGTATATGTAAACTGTTTAAACTGGGACAGGACACTTATAAGCTTTCATAGCTTTCTGCCGAATCCCAAATGTTTTGTATAAATATTGTTCATTATAATAGATGTGTGAAGTTGGCGGCCTAGCGGTCTGGCGGCCTGGCGGCGTGAAGTTGGCGGCCTAGCGGCCTGGCGGCCTGGCGGCGTGAAGTTGGCGGCCCAGCGGCCTGGCGGCCTAGCGGCGTGAAGTTGGCGGCCTAACGGCCTGGCGGCCTAACGGCCAAAAATTTTAATGTTGTAAAAATGTTTTTTTTAACAATAAAACGGCATTTAATGAAGTTTTAAAGATAATTATTGTTTTTTAAACGATATATCTAAAGAAAAAATTACTTTCAGAGATTTTTTTAATTTTTGTCATTTTTGTTGAAGTTGGCGGCCCAGCGGCCTAAGCGGCCAAAAATTTTAATGTTGTAAAAATGTTTTTTTAACAATAAAACGGCATTTAATGAAGTTTTAAAGATAATTATTGTTATTTTAAACGATATATCTAAAGAAAAAATCACTTTCAGAAATTATTTTTAATTTTGTCATTTTTGGTGAAGTTGGCGGCCCAGCGGCCTGGCGGCCTAGCGGCCAAAAAATTTTAATGTTGTAAAAATGTTTTTTTTAACAATAAAACGGCATTTAATGAAGTTTTAAAGATAATTATTGTTATTTAAACGATATATCTAAAGAAAAAATCACTTTCAGAGATTTTTTTAATTTTGTCTTTTTTGTGAAGTTGGCGGCCCAGCGGCCTAGCGGTCTAGCGGCCAAAAATTTTAATGTTGTAAAAATGTTTTTTTTAAACAATAAAACGGCATTTAATGAAGTTTTAAAGATATTTTTTGTTATTTAAACGATATATCTAAAGAAAAAATCACTTTCAGAGATTTTTTTAATTTTGTCATTTTTGTGAAGTTGGCGGCCCAGCGGCCTAGCGGCCAAAAATTTTAATGTTAAATCGTTATATCAAAGTCATTTTTTATTTTTTGTTTTCAAACTCTTGGAATATAAACATAATTATAATATCTGGTGGACACCGTTTCAGATTTTTTCTATCTTTTCTAAAAACAAATTACTGTCGACGTCTTGTTGAACAACTTATGCGACTTTTTTCACCATACATATTACGTAATTAAAGATTATTGAGTCGCTGATTGAGCAAACAAAAATCCCTGACACGGTTCCCTCCGTAATTGAATTCCTTTCATGTGCTTTAAACTGCATGTAAAATGCTTGTTTATCAAGAAAGTTATGCCGACTCAAATTAAGTTAGTCTGACGCGCATCAAACAAAGTGTCATAATTCGGCTGTTCTCTCTCAGACCCCTACGTTATCCGTTAAATTATTTATAACCGGTTATAACCCCCAAAGTCACACCACAGGGGGTGACACGATGCAGTAACACATACTGTAAGTACATGAAACTCGTTGGTACTGGCTGGGGCGACATCAAGGGATGTTTCTGCTAAAAAAAAATGTCGACGCCGTTACACATAAACTTTTAAATAAAAATGAAAAGAGTTTGTTTTAATGTTTATTTATATTTGTTGAAGTGATAACAAAGTATTTGATAACAGATGAAATAATTCATGCATACTGAATTCATAGCTTTTCATATACACAACAAGGTTCAGAAGAGTAGTAATGTTTAATCACTTTTGTAAATTTGTAAAGGGATCAAATTAATATCCTTTGCTTTATGTCACCTACATGTGATGTCCATACATATCTTTTAAACGGAGTACGGGTATAATCCCCTTCGGACAAGATCCCCATCATGTATTTTTGTATATCCGGACATAATACCCTTCATGGGTGGACATAATCCCCTTCATTTGTGAAATTTTGAAGTGGACAAAATCCCCTTCATAAAATTGCTACCTAGGACAAAATCCCCCTCAGAGGGAATTTCGTGTTTTTTTTAAGTGGGTATGAGAGCAACATACTGCATTATGCTGTGTAGTAAATATCTTAATGTATAAATGAGGAGAAAATATTTCAGCAGAAAAGCACATCCAATTTCCAACATTTAAATCACATTAAAATTGCTTTGTTAAAGCATTCATAACAATCAATCAAGTTGTGGTAGACTTTCTTTTTCTTTTAACTTATGTTTCATAGACTGAAATCTTTCTACCACACTGAAACAGTGTTTGAATTTATTTCACCCTTTGTATTATGTTTTTTACTACTAAGTATTTGTTATAACTATTTGTCATAACAATTACTTAGTAATATTAGAAAATAGAACTAAACACAAGAAACAGTTTACAGTTTAATATGATACCTAACTTTTATGATTTATTAACAAACATCAATTTTACTATGCTCAATATAAAACTCTTTTTTATCTTTAAATGTAACCACAGAAACTAAATATAATTTTAAATATCCAAAAATATATCACTTTAATTTTAATCC